>NC_136477.1:65017224-65147698 GCF_902686455.1 Sciurus vulgaris | reverse complement strand
CTAAGACACTTCTATCACTTTATCTAATTTAGTTTTTCAATGTACTTCTTACTGTAAAACATTTTGTGTGTGTTTGCTACTTTATTTCTTATCCAGCAAACATAAGCTGCATGAGGGAAGGGGCTTCTTTGTTAATTCCAGGTTCAAGCAAGTATTAGGACCTTAAGCATCATTTCTGTTTTGGAAGAATGAAAACAATGGATGATAATTGGAAATAATGCCACTCGTATTTATTTCAAGCACAAATAAGTGAACAAGAACACTCCATTATATGTTTATTGATGGAAGAAACATTCTATATATGTGTGAATACAGTGTTCACTGACCAAATTGATATACTCAGCACTGAAGTTATGGGATAATGCAACTGAGGAATTGCATTTTTTATTTCCACTTGAATTAAATTTAAATAACTACATTTCTACAATTTTAGAAAGTATGGAGTAGAAAAATTATAGGTGAAGTGGTATAACTAGATACATTATCATATCATATGACACAAATATTTCATGTGGTTAAAATTAAAGAAGCTGAAAGAATAAACACAGTAGAATAAATCACACAGAAATTTCTTATGTTTGTACATGAATGCACCACCAATGAAAATCCACATCATGTGCAACCATGGGATTTGAATAAGTTATATTCCATGTATGTATAATATGTCAAAATACACTCTACTGTCATATATATTTAAGAAGGAAAAATAAAAGTAGATAAATTTTTTAAAAAATCAAATAAGCTGGGAGTAGTAGTGCCTGCCTACAATCCCAGCCTTGGGAGAGTGAGGCAGGAGGTTGGCAACATCAAGACCATCATCAGCAACTTAGCAAAGCCCCAAGGACTTAGCAAAACCTGTCTCTAAATAAAAAATAGAAAGGGCTGGGGTGCACCTCATTAGTTAAGTGTCTCTGGGTTCAATTGCTGGTTAAATGCCCCCCCCCAAATTTAAATAATCTTCTTTAAGTATTTATCTAACTAGAAATGACTTTCCAGGTATTTCTACATCATGAAAAATATCATATGAAATCCCAATAACTTGCTTTGAGTCTGGCAATATAGCTCAGTGGTAGAGTGCTTACCTAGTATAAATGAGATCTTGGGTTTGATCTTCAGCACTATAGAAACAAAAATGCTCTGCTTTCACTTTTGCTTACAATTAATTTTTTTAATATTTAATTTTAATAAAAATCATAAATTTACATAGGGCAATGTTGTTTGATTCATTTTGTTATTTTTTCCCCTTCCCCCCTCCCCTCCCACCCCTCTTTACCTCTATACATTCCTTTCTTCCGCATTCTTACCACCCGCCTTATCCCTAACCCTAACCCTAATACTAACCCTTCCTACCCCCCACCCCCGTATGTCCTTATCCGCTTATCAGCAAGATCATTCGTCCTTTAGTTTTTTGAGATTGGCTTATCTCACTTAGCATGATACCCTCCAATTTCATACATTTGCCTGAGAATGCCATAATTTTGTCATTCCTCATGGCGGAGTAATATTCCATTGTATATGTATGCCACAGTTTCTTTATCCATTCATCAACTGAAGGGCATCTGGGTTGGTTCCATAATCTGGCTATAGTGAATTGAGCAGCTATGAACATTGATGTAGCTGTATCTCTGTAGTATGCTGATTTTAAGTCCTTTGGGTATAGGTCAAGGAGTGGGATAGCTGGGTCAAATGGTGGGTCCATTCCAAGCTTTCTGAGGAATCTCCATACTGCTTTCCAGAGTGGCTGCACTAGTTTGCAACCCCACCAGCAATGTATGAGTGTACCTTTTTCCCCACATCCTCGCCAACACCTATTGTTGCTTATGTTCTTGAAAATCGCCATTCTAATTGGGGTGAGATGAAATCTTAGGGTAGTTTTGATTTGCATTTCTCTTATTACTACAGATATTGAACATTTTTTCATATATCTGTTGATTGCTTGTAGATCGTCTTCTGTGAAGTGTCTATTCATTTCCTTAGCCCATTTGTTGATTGTATTATTTGTATTCATGGTGTAGAGTTTTTTGAGTTCTTTATAGATTCGGGATATTAGCGCTCTATCTGAAGTATGATTGGCAAAGATATTCTCCCACTCTGTAGGCTCTCTCTTCACATTACTGATTGTTTCCTTTGCTGAGAGAAAGCTTTTTAGTTTGAATCTATCCCAGTTGTTCATTCTTGCTTTTATTTCTTGTGCTATGGGAGTCCTGTTAAGGAAGTCTGCTCCTAAGCCAACAAGTTGAAGGTTTGGGCCTACTTTTTCTTCTATAAGATGCAGAGTCTCTGGTCTGATTCCGAGTTCCTTGATCCATTGTGAGTTCAGTTTTGTGCAGGGTGAGAGATAAGGGTTTAATTTCATTCTGTTGCATATGGTTTTCCAGTTTTCCCAGCACCATTTGTTGAAGAGGCTATCTTTTCTCCATTGCATATTTTTAGCCCCTTTGTCTAATATGAGAAAATTGTATTTATTTGGATTTGTGCCCATGTCCTCTATTCTGTACCACTGATCTACCTGTCTATTTTGGTACCAATACCATGCCGTTTTTGTTACTATTGCTTTGTAATAGTGTTGAAGATCTGGTATTGCGATACCACCTGCTTCGCTCTTTCTACTGAGGATTGCTTTAGCTATTCGGGGTTTCTTATTCTTCCAGATGAATTTCATAATTGCTTGCTCTATTTCTGTAAGGTACATCATTGGGATTTTAATTGGAATTGCATTGAATCTATATAGCACTTTAGGTAGTATGGCCATTTTGACAATATTAACTTCTTCCTATCCATGAACATGGGAGATCTTTCCATCTTCTGAGGTTTTCTTTAATTTCTTTCTTTAGTGTTCTGTAGTTCTCATTGTAGAGGTCTTTTACCTCTTTCGTGAGATTGATTCCCAAGTATTTTATTTTTTTTTTGATGCTATTGTGAATGGGGTAGTTTTCCTAATTTCTCTTTCTGAAGATTCATCACTTATGTATAAAAATGCATTGGATTTATGAACATTGATCTTGTAACCTGCTACTTTACTGAATTCACTTATGAGTTCTATGAGTTTTCTGGTGTAATTTCCAGGTTCCTCTAAATATATAATCATGTCATCAGCGAACAGGGATAGTTTGAGTTCCTCTTTTCCAATTCGTATCCCTTTAATTTCTTTGGTGTGTCTAATTGCTCTGGCTAGAGTCTCAAGAACAATGTTGAATAGAAGTGGTGAAGGAGAACATCCCTGCCTTGTTCCAGTTTTTATGGGGAATGCTTTCAGTTTTTCACCATTTAGAATGATATTGGCCATGGGCTTAACATAGATGGCCTTTACAATGTTAAGGAATGATCCCACTACCCCAATTTTTTCTAGTGTTTTGAGCATGAAGGGATGCTGTATTTCATCGAATGCTTTTTCTGCATCTATGGAAATAATCATGTGATTCTTAACTTTTAGTCTGTTGATATGGTGAATGACATTTATTGATTTCCGGATGTTGAACCAACTTTGCATCCCTGGGATGAAACCCACTTGATCGTGATGCGCTATCTTTTAAATATATTTTTGTATGTGATTTGCTAAAATTTTGTTGAGAATTTTTGCGTCGATGTTCAATAAGGATATTGGTCTGAAATTTTCTTTCCTCGATGTATCTCTGTCTGGTTTAGGTATCAGGGTGATATTGGCTTCATAGAATGAGTTTGGGAGGGTTCCCTCCTCTTCTATTTTATGAAATACTTTGAGAAGTATTGGAATGAGCTCTTCTTTAAAGGTTTTGTAGAACTCGGCTGAGAACCCATCTGGTCCCGGACTTTTCTTTGTTGATAGGCTTTTGATGACCTCTTCTATTTCATTGCTTGAAATTGATTTATTTAAGTTATGTATATCTTCCTCGTTCAGTTTAGGCAATTCGTATGTCTCTAGAAACTTGTTGATGTCTTCGAGGTTTTCTGTTTTGTTGGAGTATAGATTTTCAAAATAGCTTCTAATTATGTTTTGTATTTCACTCGTGTCTGTTGTGATATTTCCTTGTTCATTCCGAATTTTAGTAATTTGAGTTTTCTCCCTTTTTTCTTTGCTAGCATGGCTAAGGGTTTATCAATTTTGTTTATTTTTTCAAAGAACCAACTATTTATTTTGTTAATTTTTCTGATTGTTCTTTTGTTTCAATTTCGTTGATTTCAGCTCTGATTTTAACTATTTCCTGTCTTCTACAGGTTTTGGTGTTGGTCTGCTCTTCTTTTTCTAGGGCTTTGAGCTGTAGTGTTAAGTCATTTATTTGTTGATTTCTACTTCTTTTGTTGAATGCTCCACATGAAATAAATCTTCCTCTCAGTACTGCTTTCATAGTGTCCCAGAGATTTTGATATGATGTGTCTTTGTTCTCATTTACTTCTAAGAATTTTTTAATTTCCCTCCTGATGTCTTCTGTTATCCATTCATCATATAATAGTGTATTATTTAATCTCCAAGTATTGGAGAAGTTTCTGTTTTTTATTCTGTCATTTATTTCTAATTTCAGTCCATTATGGTCTGATAGAGTACAAGGTAGTATCTCTATCTTCTTGTATTTGCTAACAGTAGCTTTGTGGCATAAAGCATGGTCTATTTTAGAGAAGGATCCATGTGCTGCTGAGAAGAAAGTGTATTCATTCTTTGTTGGATGGTATATTCTATATAAGTCATTTAAGTCTAAATTGTTGATTGTGTTATTGAGATCTATGGTTTCTTTATTCAATTTTTGTTTGGACAATCTATCCAGCGGTGAGAGAGGTGTGTTAAAATTGCCTAGTATTATTGTATTGTGGTTTATTTGATTTCTGGATTTGAGAAGGATTTGTTTGACGTACATGGATAAGCCAATGTTCAGGGCATAGATATTTATGATTGTTATGTCTTGCTGATTTATGCTTCCCTTAAGCAGTATGTAATGTCCTTCTTTATCCCTTCTGACTAGTTTTGGCTTAAAGTCCACATTATCTGAAATGAGGATGGATACTTCAGCTTTTTTGCTGTGTCCGTGTGCATGGTATGTTTTTTCCCATCCTTTCACCTTCAGTCTATGGGTATCTCTTTCTATGAGATGGGTCTCTTGCAGGCAGCATATTGTTGGATTTTTCTTTTTAATCCAATCTGCCAGTCTATGTCTTTTGATTGATGAGTTCAGGCCATTAACATTCAGGGTTATTATTGTGATATGATTTGTATTCCTAGTCATTGGACTCATTTTTGTTTTTTGACATGATTTGATTTCTCCTTTATTTGGCTATTCCTTTAGGCTAGTTCCTCCCATTGCTGATTTACATCGTTGGTTTTCATCTCTTCCTTATGGAATATTTTGCTGAGAATGTTCTGTAATGCCGGCTTTCTTTTAGTAAATTCCTTTAGCTTTTCTTTATCATGGAAGGATTTTATCTCATCATCAAATCTGAAAGTAAGTTTTGCTGGGTATAAAATTCTTGGTTGGCATCCATTTTCTTTCAGGGCTTGGTAAATGTTGTTCCAGGCCCTTCTAGCTTTTAGGGTCTGGACTGAAAAATCTGCTGATATTCTTATTGGTTTCCCCCTGAATGTAATCTGATTCTTTTCTCTCGTGGCCTTTAAAATTCTGTCTTTATTTTGAATGTTAGATATTTTCATAATAATGTGCCTTGGTGTAGGTCTGTTGTAATTTTGCATATTTGGAGACCTATAAGCCTCTGGTACTTGGTTTTCCATTTCATTCTTGAGATTTGGGAAATTTTCTGATATCATTTCATTGAATAGATTGTTCATTCCTTTGGTTTGTTTCTCTAAGCCTTCCTCAATCCCAATTATTCTTAAATTTGGCCTCTTCATGATATCCCATAATTCTTGTAGATTCTGTTCATGATGTCTTACCATCTTCTCTGTTTGGTCAACCTTGTTTTCAAGATTAAATGTTTTGTCTTCAATATCTGAAGTTCTGTCTTCCAGGTGATCTATCCTATTGTTTATGCTTTCTATGGCGTTTTTAACTTGGTTTATTGTTTCCTTCATTTCAAGGATTTCCGTTTGGATTTTTTTCAGTATCTCTAACTCTTAATTGAAATGCTCTTTTACTTCTGTTATTTGCTCTTTTAACTGTTGATTAGTGCGTTCATTTAATGCCTGCATTTGTTCTTTCATCTCCTCGTTTGCTTCCCTGATTGTTTTAATTATGTACATTCTGAACTCCCTTTCGGACATTTCTTCTGCTGTGCTGTCATTGGGTTTTATTGATATAGTATCTAGGTTTGTTTGGGACATTTTCTTCCCTTGTTTTCTCATATTGGTCAGATGTCAATGGGACTCTGTGATATTGTAGATTTCCTCTATTTGCTTATAGTGACCCTGTAGATTTCCAGTGTATCACCTACCAGCCTTCAGTAGCCAGAAGTCTTGGATTAATTTGATAATGCAGTGCTTCCGATGAATGCTGCCCGTAGCCCGCTACCGGTTCCAGGGAGAGAGATCTGGAGAGGTCTCTTGTTGCACAGCCCTGGTTCCAGAGGCTGGTTGTAGGTTGGAGGTCTCCACTGGCTTGGGGACTTGTGGCTGGCTCTGTGTAGACAGGCTCTCACTGGGTGATTTGTCCCGAGAAGCTAGCCTAGAGAGGCGCTTCCTGCTGGAGGGGGGCTGGGCTGCTTGGGGAAGTCCCTGGTGCCCTGTGCTGGTCACTGAAGCAACCTGTGGGCGGGCTGTAGCTGGCAGTGGGGCGGGCTGGAGCTGGCTGGGGCTGGCCGGAGCTGGCCACACTGCTTCTGTGCAGAAGGGCTCTCACTGGGGGGCCTGTTCTGAGAGGCTGGAGGATCTGTCCCTGTGGATGGAGCCCACCGCCAGACTGCACCGAGCTGCCTGGGGGAGACGCTATCTGCCCTGTCCCACTCTACTAAGCCACTCGAATCCGGGCCTGCCACCCAGCTGAGCTTCGCTGGGTGGGGGAGACTCACCCCGTGGTTCTATCTTAGTCCGAGTCTCTCAATGCCTCCCCTTCTTGAATCCTGAGTTCTGGGGCGACTGGAGATGCAGTCACCCTCTAGTCCGCCATCTTGGATTGCCCCATGGATAAAGCCTGCAGCTGGCGGGGGACAATGCTGCCTGGAGAGGTCTCTGGCTGCCCAGCCCTGGTCCCAGAAGCCGCTTGCATGTCGAATATCTCCACTGGCTTGGGGACTTGTGGCTGGCTCTGCGTCGAGAGGCTCTCACTGGGCGGTCTGCCCTGGGAAGCTAGCCTAGAGAGGCGTTTCCCGCCAGAGGGGGCTGGGCTGCTTGGGGGAGTCCCTGGCACCCTGTGCTCGTCACTGAAGCAACCTGCGGGAGGGCCGGAGCCGGCAGCAGGGCAGGCCGGAGCTGGCAGCGGGGTGGGCTGGAGCTGACCGCGCTGTTTCTGTGCAGACGGGCTCTCACTCAGCTTACAAATAATTAATGTAATATTGGGAATTATGATCCTATATGAACATAAAATGTACAAGTTTTTCAACTACTGAGAATTAAAGAAAAATAAAAATGAATATGAGATAATTATTCTCATACTGAAACTAATTTATGAAACGATTATTTCTAATATTGGCAGATACTTTAAATGGATTTATTTAAACAAATGAAAATAACAATTTTATATATATGAAATTGCCAATGAAATATTCAGGTGCAGATTATATGTATTTCATATTTATAAATTTTCAATTGTTATTATTTATGATATGAATTAGGAAATATTCTCAAATCAGAGTCCAATGAATTTACAAAAAGTACAAACATAATGAAGTCTATTGTTGAATCCAATTTGGAGCTAAACCATTAATTTTGTCCTAAAAATTTACAACATAATGAAAGGTTATTGTGTATATGTATTTTCGTGTGAGCAACTTATTGCTTTATCCACCCATAATAGTCTTTATTTCACTCAGTTATACATTACTAGCACCTATAATATCAGTGATAACACTAAATTTATTTGAATTATAGGTGGGTGCCACTGGTTACTGGCTCTAACCACTTTCTCTGTGTTTTTAATGTGCCCACATCTCTTGGAGTCTCTGATCTCTATTGCTTGCACCTTTAGGTCAGAGGAACCACAAAACAGCCAGACCCGTACTGGAAGAATCCAAGATGCCCTTGCCTATAAGATGGATAATATCCTACTTCTACTAACTAAAACCTAAAATTACTGATTTCTGAGTTAGAACACATCGTCCAAATATGTGGATAAGTTTGGTTTTGTTAATGCACACCATAGTCTTCAGAAATGTATAGTGTTCTCTCTGCTTTTCTTCTTGCATTCACTACAAAGATTCTGAGATTCAGTCTTTTCAATTAGACATCATGCTCAACACTGAAACTTTCAATGGGATCTAAGTGACTACACAAGTTCCAGTCTATGAAAAATTTTTCTGGACCCTTAAAGATCTCACATTAAAGTTGAAGTACATTAGAATGAGTTAAGGGAAAGTCAATTCTGGTGAGAATATCATCAGCAATATCTACTATGGGAATAACTTGCTACCTCCTTTTCCCTGATGACAACAGAAATTTTTACTATAAGAGAAATAGTCAGAAATAATTTTGTGCAAACAAAATTCTTTTTTTGGTAAAAAATGAAGCATATCACTTTGATATTTGAAGCAACTGATTTGTTTATTTGACTTTGATGGTTTCTTGATGTTCAAAACAGTTTAACTCTTCAATCAGGACCATTACTTAATTCTTCCATGTAAGTATTTGTATGTTGCATTTGCATGGGGTAGAAATTACAAATGAGTTGCAGTGAATTAAGTTTTGAAAACAGCAGGTTATTTACTTTAGACATGGTTTTAAAATCTGTCATCATAGTTTTACATGTTGGTACAGAATTTTGGAAATAGCTTTATGACTTAATTTATATACCCTGCTTAATTATCAACATTTATTCTGAGGTCAATCATTGTGTATGCTATATTATTCTTTAGTCATCCACAAGAAACAGAACACTATCATAAACTAGTAGTTATGTTAATGTAACTGATAACAATGTGATAAAATTCCATTTAATTACATTGATAATTTAGAGAAAAATAAATCTCTAAATTGTGAGTGTTTGGATGTTTCTGTATCAAATTTCTTTAAATAATAATAAAATATATATAAAAGAAACCTAAGTACTGTAGAAAACAATAGTTCCTGAAAGCATCCAGAAAACCACTCTGGATGCAGGAACTCACATAAGAGATTTTATGAAGCAGAAGAGCAGAGTGTCATGGAGAGTGGGAGGGGAAAAAGGAGGGGGAGGGGGAGAGGGAGAGGGTGTAAATGGTGGGGAAGCTATTCTTAAGTAGTGGAAGTTCTCAGGCTAAGCATCTAGAAAGGTAGTGAGTTATCTCAATTATTGTTTATAGTCAGTAACAATCTAGGTTGTAAAATGGTGGGGGGTGGAATAGAGGAGAAATGGCTGCATCCTTGCCAAACAATCATCCCTTCATTTTCAACACAAGAAAATAAAATGTCATATATCAAAGGAAAACAGAAGTTACCATGTACAAATCACCGTTATGAGAGAGAGAGAGAGATTTGATTTCTTTCCACCCAACAATTTTGAAAGTAGTGTAAATTATAACAGTCTTATCTGGAATGATCTAGGTCTTATTTTTGAGTTCAAGACTGACAAGAGGGTGTAGGAATCGCCATAGCGCAACTCTGGCTTAAGGCTTTGAAGAGATATTATATAGTTATTACCACAGTAAAGTGGTCCACCTTTTATTTTATAGAGCACAGTGATGATGTCACTTTGAGAGCCATGAAGTGATATGTACTAGCTCCAAACTGTGAGACAGACTTCAACAGTTTAAACAGTATCCACCAGTATCATTGCCAAGAATGAATATGCTGGTTTTGTGTATGTCTTAATTATGCCATGGCAAAAAATTTGCATTTTTCTAGAATGATTTGTTAACTTCTTTTATAAAAAGAAACTTATCTTGCTCTATTTATAACACTGCAGCATAAAAAAGAGGAGAGTTTTCTTTTATAAACAGAAACATGAAGCAATGCTAATAGGACTCAGATACCTAATTTATTTTTCTCTGAGATGTGGATAAATTAACTGCTTTATTTGTCATCATGCATTTTCACTTAGCCACAAATGAGGTTATGTGTGTCAAATCACTTCTAGATTGATTCCTCTCTTATGCCATATTCTGACCTTTCTCTTGGTCCCTATCTAAGTTAACTGATCCTGAAATGTTATTTTTATACATTTGTGTTCTTGACCTTCTTCCTATAACTTGCTAACTTTTCCCCTTGTGAATGATTACACTAGATTCCATTCAACTGGAATCACTGGGATTGATTTTCTATGGTTTTCTAGCACTCATTTCAATTAAGCAGTAGCACCAGTGTGGAGGTATCTACTAATGATTGACAGCTTTCTTGGATGATGACTTTTCTCCTTGGGTCTGTTCCCTCTTGTGCTTCCAAAAGACTTACTATTTAGGTAAAATTCACCAAAAACCTGAGTAAATTGGAATCCTGAGAATCTTACAAAAATATATTTTATGATTATTTAAATCCAAGCAACAACCAAGATATGACTCCTCAACTTTATGTACTCATACTTTATCCTCTTCTTCTCATCACTGTATACACAGCCTTAATTTAAACTATTTTAGTATTTACCTCTAATTACCTTCCTACTCCCGGAATCACACAAAATGTAAATTCATCAATAGAAATTCCATGCAAATCCGTTAATTGCTCTCCAAAACCTATAATAGAGTGAGGTTCTCAACCTTGCCCAGGTACCCCCATAAATTCATATCTGGAATGGTCAGTTTAAGCTCCAAAATGGTGGATATGAGGACAATTCCTTATATCAGCAATATGAAATTAAATTTAGTTCCCTGAATTTATAATTCTGTTTCATGCCCCAATGAAATTACACCTGCAAATTCCTGTATCTAAAATATCCCTCTATTCTTTCCTCACTTAAATAATCCTCACTCTTCCTTAATACACATTCTTTTGCTTTTACTCCTGAAGGAGAGTATATATCTACTCTTGTATATGAAACTATGTGAGAATTTATTTACACATACTCATTTGTAAATTTCTCAAAAGTCTAAATGGAACACATTATTGCATATAGGCAGAAATTTTAATTTTCAAAATATATTATTTCTGTGGCACATACCTGTAATTCAAATGGCTTAGGAGGCTGAGGCAGGAGGATCAAAATTTCAAGCTAGCCTCAGCAACATAGTTAGACCCTAAGTAATGTAGCAAGACACTATCTCAAAATTAAAAGAGTTCTATGGATATGGCTCAGTGATTAAGCATCCCTGGTTTCAATCACCAGTATCTTCACAAAAAAATATGTATGTGTGTGTGTATATACATGATTTATATTATATATATGATATAAATATAATTTTTAAAGATTTATTTACTGATGAAATTGGTAATTGATATATTATATCAAGAATCTTTTGTATATCATAACACTTTTTTTTAAAAAAGTAGTGAAATTTTAATGTATGAATTCAAAATTAAATATTCCACTCTGTAATAATGAATATATTTATGTATATTCATGAAAATAATGGACCAATGAGTAGCATCTGTCCTGTTATCCTTAAAAATACAATATATAACAGGATATTTAAAAATTAGGTGTGAGGATTTTAGTCAATTAGTTGATTTATTATTTCATATATTCTGTACAATATTTTTGTCTGGAAGGGAGAGGGTTTTAAAGATGTTAATAACAAAACCAAATTGAATATATTGTACATGCTAAAAATGATATATTCACACTTTAGAATTAACAAAATTCACATAAGCAAACCTTAATTTATTTACAACCTTAACTAGCATTGGTGAAGGTGGTTTTACTATTTTGAGAAAGCCAATGAGTATAAATTTTTGAAGAAGGATTTCTGTAATTAAACAGGCTCAGAACATGGACTAAACCATGTTAGATTTCTGTGAGCAGAAGTCTTCAGAGTTTTTATATTGCTAACATGATGAAATATTTAATTTGCCAAAGTGAGTAAGTCTCCTGTCATTTGACCATGTCATGCAGTCACATTATCTAGACTATTTTACAAAGTTAGTTTCCCCAAAATGCCATCGTGAATGCATCACATGGATGCTTCCAGTGTTAATTCAATATTTAGTTAAATAAATGCAAAGTAACCCTATGTGAAAGAAGCAATAGAAATAATATTTTAAGTTCTTTATTACTCAAGCTATTTTAATAAGTAGTACCCTAAATATTCTAGAGTATGGTATGTTCTGTTTCCTGGAAAATATTCAGGAAATATTTTTGATAATATTTCTAGTGTATAAGGAAATGTACAATTAGATGAAATCAAAGCATAAGCTAAAAACACGCAAATATAAAAATCTATGAGTAAGATTTAGAATAAACATTTTCAGTTCCAATTTCCTAGGATATTTATGCATCTTTTAAAATAATTTAAATATAGATTAAAATAATTTCTGGGGAAGTCAAGTTGTAGCATTGCAATTTATTCAGTGATCTAGTAGGTAAGAAACTGTGTGGAAAATGCTGCTACTGATGGGAGTCCTGTGTATTGAGGGATTTGAGAGTGGAAGCACGTGTGGAGAAGAATAAAACAACGTGGTGCATGACAGCACACTGCAGGCTGCAGCTTCTTCAGCTCTCACCACCAGTGACTGCCAAGCACAGGTGTGAAGACTGATATATGGAAAATATAAAATGAGGTAAAAGAATCTTCATTAAAGTGGGAGCAGTAGAAGAGAGCTGAAAATGATAGCATGTTTCACAAAAAATCATGACTGTTTTATCATTTCATGAGAGTCAACAATGAGAAAACAATGGAACAGTGGTGAAGGGAAGATAAAGAAGGGAAATGAAGTCATTTTGAAGGGATCACCGGTCATGAAGATAAGGATGAATCAGCTTTTCTGTCTTGTATTTCCATGACTTGCTTGCTTGCTTCCTATAATTATTTATCTTATAATTATTAGTTTTCCAATAAATATTTTCCTTTCAACCCTGTTTACAATCATAATGCTGGTACTTTATCAAATATTTTTCTGTAACCTCTACTACATAAATTTTAATATATTTATTTTATATGATTTTTGGGGGTTTCTAAATTATGCTTCTTGAAGGCATTGAAATATTTTGGTTTTGCTTTACTATTTTATTGCCTATACACACACACGACACAAAATTTCAACAATTATTTGTTTGCTTGTTTGTGCGCATGAATAAGTGTTTGAACCATGTAAATTCCTTCTCTATTTGATCAATCAAATTTGGGTACCTTTGACAGCACATTTAAAAATCATATTGTTTACTTATCCAAAACCTAGGATCAAGATTTTTCTCCAAAAAGATGAGCTGAATCAAGCTGAAACTCTTTTGCAGCAATTTAAATGGATAACTACAAGAATGTTGGCAGGATTTTTTGAAAGAAAAAAATAGGAATATTATTATATAAAGAAGGCAAGAACAGGTGACTTGGAAAATGAAAATGGATAGAAGAAAAAGGGCTTGTTTGAAGACAAAATGATATTCTAATGAGGTGGTAGAATAAAACTGATGGACAAGAGTCAGACTCTAAAGATGTTGCCATATCATTTACAGATTCTGTCCTCAACTTTAGACTAAAACTTCTATTTCAGAAAACATCAATCCGTTTGTTACAAAGGATGTGCATTTCAAACTGACTCAGCTGAAAACACCATTTAACTTCAACTTTTATAAAATCACCTTGATATTTCTTTCAATTTCTCTTTCCAAGCTGATTCTAAACTCAAATTTAATTATTTATTGTTCTTTTGGCAACACACCTTGATGGCTTACCTTAGATTTTCTAAATATCCAAGGTATTTGGCATTCCACTTTTGTTCAGGGAACCATATTTTTGCTGTTGAAAGCGATTCTTTCCATCCTTATTAGTCAATGCCCCTAGGGATTTGGTATTCACATTCTAAATATGGAACACTGGAATTTTAACTGTGAGAATCAGCAAGCTGCAAGGACTCTGGCTTCCTAGAAATATCTCAGAACTTTATACTCTGAGAATCTTCCACATTCCTGACAAGAGAAAGAGACAAGTCTTTAAAGCTTGTAGAGCAAAAAGTCACAATTCTCTCTCTCATTCCTACAAGTGCATTCTACTCAGCTTATTTTATTTTTTTCAGAGGTACTTTTCATGTGCCTTCAAGGAGCAGGGAGGGCACTAGGGTAATCTCTTTTACTCCATCCTTTTGGAAAACCAGGAGAGAGGCTGCTCCTGCTTTAAGTTCTGCCAAAATTAGTGTGCAAGAAATAAAATAGCCTTGCTTATAGCAAATAAAGTTAATATTACTGTGCAAATAGGCCTGATTTATGGAGTGTGTGGGTCTTGTAATAGTGAGACAGGCAGAACTAGATTCTATGGTGTAAAAGAGTGTCCTCAATTTATAGGATATTGGAAAAAACGGAACATTTGTAGCATTTTCTGTGTTCTTACATAATGTAGTTTGGTCATATAATTTAATTTTTTTATTTATTTATTTTAATTAATAATCATAAATTTACATAGGGCAATCTTGTTTGATTCATTCTGTTATTTTTTCCCTTCCCCCCACAACTCCCACCTTTCTTTGCCATCTGTACAGTCCTTCCTTCCTCCATTTTTACCACCATCCTTATCCCTAACCCTAACCCTAACGCTAACCCCTCCTACCCCCCCCTTATATGTCCTCATCCGCTTATAAGCGAGATCATTCGTCCTTTAGTTTTTTGAGATTGGCTTATGTCACTTAACATGATATCCTCCCCCTTCATCCATTTGCCTGCAAATGCCATAATTTTATCATTCTTCATGGCAGAGTAATATTCCATTGTATATATATGCCACAGTTTCTTTATCCATTCATCAATTGAAGGACATCTAGGTTGATTCCACAATCTGGCTATAGTGAATTGAGCACCTATGAACATTGATGTGGCTGTATCTCTGTAGTATGCTGATTTTAAGTCCTTTGGGTATAGACCAAGGAGTGGGATAGCCAGGTCAAATGGTAGTTCCATTCCAAGCTTTCTGAGGAACCTCCATACTGCTTTCCAGAGTGGGTGCACTAATTTGCAACCCCACCAGCAATGTATGAGTGTACCTTTTTCCCCACATCCTCGCCAACACCTATTGTTGCTTGTGTTCTTGATAATCACCATTCTAATTGGGGTGAGATGAAATCTTAGGGTGGTTTTCATTTGCATTTCTCTTATTACTAGAGATGTTGAACATTTTTATATATGTCTGTTGATTGCTTGTACATCTTCTTCTGTGAAGTGTCTATTCATGTCCTTAGCCCATTTGTTGATTGGATTATTTGTATTCTTGGTGTAGAGTTTTTTGAGTTCTTTATACACTCTGGAAATAGGCACTCTATCTGAAGTATGAGTGACAAAGATATTCTCCCACTCTAGGCTCTCTCTTCACATTACTGATAGTTTCCTTTGCTGAGAGAAAGCTTTTTATTTTGATTCTTTCCCAGTGGTTGATTCTAGCTTTCATTTCTTGTTCTATGGGAGTCCTATTAAGGAAGTCTGATCCTAAGCCAACAAGTTGAAGGTTTGGACCTACTTATTCTTCTACAATTTGCAGGGTCTAGTCTGATTCCAAGGTCATTGATCCATTTTGAGTTGAATTTTGTGCAGGGTGAGAGATAGGGGGTTAGTTTCATTCTCTTGCATATGGATTTCCAGTTTTCCCAGCACCATTTGTTGAAGAGGCTATCTTTTCTCCATTGCATATTTTTGGCATCTTTGTCTAGTATGAGAAAATTGTATTTATTTGGGTTTGTGTCCATGTTCTCTATTCTGTACCATTGATCTACCTTTCTATTTTGGTGCCAATACCATGCCATTTTTGTTACTATTGCTTTGTAATAGAGTTGAAGATCTGGTATTTCGATACCACCTGCTTCGCTCTTTCTACTGAGAATTGCTTTAGCTATTCTGGGTTTCTTATTCTTCCAGATGAATTTCATAATTGCTTGCTCTATTTCTGTAAGGTACACCATTGGGATTTTAATTGGAATTGTATTGAATCTGTATAACACTTTAGGTAGTATGGCCATTTTGACAATATTAATTCTTCCTATCCAAGAACATGGTAGATCTTTTCATCTTCTAAGATTTTCTTTAATTTCTTTAGTGTTCTGTAGTTCTCATTGTAGAGGTCTTTCACCTCTTTTGTGAGAATGATTCCCAAGTATTTTTTTTTTGAGGCTATTGTGAATGGGGTAGTTTTCCTGATTATTCTTTCGAAAGATTCATCACTTATGTATAAAAATGCATTAGATTTATGTGCATTGATCTTATATTCCGCTAATTTACTGAATTCACTTATGAGTTCTAAAAGTTTTCTGGTGGAATTTCCTGTTTCCTCTAAGTATATAATCATATCATCAGCAAATAGGGATAGTTTGAGTTCTTCTTTTCCCATTCGTATCGCTTTAATTTCTTTGGTCTGTCTAATTGCTCTGGCTAGAGTTTCAAGGACCATATTGAATAGAAGTGGTGAAAGAGGACATCCCTGCCTTGTTCCAGTTTTTAGGGGGAATGCTTTCTGTTTTTCACCATTTAGAATGATATTAGCCATGGGTTTAGCATAGATGGCCTTTACAATGTTAAGAAATATTCCCACTATCCCTACTTTTTCTAGTATTTTGAGCATGAAGGGGTGCTGTATTTTATCAAATGCTTTTTCTGCATCTATGGAAATAATCATGTGATTCTTAACTTTTAGTCTGTTGATATGGTGAATTACATTTATTGATTTCCGGATGTTGAACCAACCTTGCATCCCTGGGATGAAACCCACTTGATCATGGTGCACTATCTTTTTAATATGTTTTTGTATGCAATTTGCTAAAATTTTGTTGACAATTTTTGCGTCGATGTTCATTAAGGATATTGGTCTGAAATTTTCTTTCCTCGATGTGTCTGTGTCTGGTTTAGGTATCAGGGTGATATTGGCTTCATAGAATGAGTTTGGGAGGGTTCCCTCCTCTTCTATTTCATGGAATACTTTGAGAAGTATTGGAATGAGCTCTTCTTTTAAAGTTTTATAGAACTCAGCTGAGAACCCATCTGGTCCCGGACTTTTCTTTGTTGGCAGGCTTTTGATGACCTCTTTTATTTCATTGCTTTAAATTGGTCTATTTGAATTGTGTATGTCCTCCTCGTTCAGTTTAGGCAATTCATATGTCTCCAGAAACCTGTTGATGTCTTCAAAATTTTATATTTTGTTGGAGTATAGATTTTCAAAATAGCTTCTAATTATGTTTTGTATTTCAATCCTGTCTGTTGTGATATTTCCTTGTTCATTCTGAATTTTAGTGATTTGGGTTTTCTCTCATCTTCTCTTTGTTAATGTGGCTAAAGGTTTATCAATTTTGTTTAATTTTTCAAGAACCAACTATTTATTTTGTCAATTTTTTGTATTGTTTCTTTTGTTTCAATTTCATTGATTTCAGCTCTGAGTTTAACTATTTCCTGTCTTCTACTACTTTTGGTGCTGGTCTGTTCTTCTTTTTCTAGGGCTTTGAGCTGTAGTGTTAGGTCGTTTATTTGTGATTTTTACTTCTCTTATTAAATGTGCTAAATGAAATAAATTTCCCTGTAGAGTACTGCTTTCATAGTGTCCCAGAGATTTTGATATGTTTCTTTGTACTGATTTATTTCTAAGAATTTTTTTATTTTCTTCTTAATATCTTCTGTTATCCATTCATCATGTTTAATCTCCAGGTGTTGGAATAGTTTCTGTGTTTTACTCTTTCATTTATTTCTAACTTCAATCCATTATGATCTGATAGAATACATGCTAGTGTCTCTATCCTCTTGTATTTGCTAACATTAGCTTTGTGGCATAATATATGGTCTATTTTAGAGAAGGATTCATGTGCTGCTGAGAAGAAAGTGTATTCGCTCTTGGTTGGATGGTATATTCTATAAATGTTCGTTAAGTATAAATTATCGATTGTGTTATTGAGATCTATGGTTTCTTTGTTCAATTTTTGTTTGGAAGATCTGTCCAGTGGTGAGAGAGGTGTGTTAAAATCACTTAGAATTATTGTGTTATGGTCTATGTGGTTTCTGAAATTGAGAAGGATTTGTTTGACATACATGGATGAGCCACTGTTTGGGGCATAAATGTTTATGATTGTTATATCTTGCTGATTAATGCTTCCCTTAAGCAGTATGAAATGTCCTTCTTTATCTCTTCTGACTAACTTTGGCTTGAAGTCCTCACTATCTGAAATGAGGATGGATACTCCAGCTTTTTTGCTGAGTCCATGTGCATGGTATGTTTTTCCCCATCCTTTCACCTTTAATCTATAAGTATCTTTTTCTATGAGGTGAGTCTCTTGCAGGCAACATATTGTTGGATCTTTCTTTTTAATCCAATCTGCCAGTCTGTGTCTTTTGAGTGATGAATTCAGGCCATTAACATTTAGGGTTATTATTGAGAAATGATTTGGTTTCCCAGTCGTTTGGCTCATTTTTAAAATTTTATTTATTTATCTATTTATTTATCTATTTATTTATTTATTTATTTATTTATTTATTTGACATGCCTTGGTTCCTCCTTTATTTGACAATTCCTTTAGGATAATTCCTCCCTTTGCTGATTTGCTTCTTTGTTTTTCATCTCTTCCTCATGGACTGTTTTGCTGAGAATGTTCTGTAATGCTGACTTTCTGTTTGTAAATTCCTTCAGCTTTTGTTTATCATGGAAGGATTTTATGTCATCGTCAAATTTGAAGGTAAGTTTTGCTGGGTATAAGATTCTTGGTTGGCATCCATTTTCTTTCAGGGCTTGAAAAATATTGTTCCAGGACCTTCTAGCTTTTAGAGTCTGGATTGAAAAATCTGCTGTTATCCGTATTCGTTTCCCCCTGAATGTAATTTGGTTCTTTTCTCTCACAGCCTTTAAAATTCTGTCTTTATTTTGTATGTTAGTTATTTTCATTATAATGTGCCTTGGTGTGGGTCTGTTGTAATTTTGTGTATTTGGAGTCCTATAAACCTCTTCAACTTGATTTTCCATTACATTCTTCAGATTTGGGAAATTTTCTGATATTATTTCATTAAATAGATTGTTCATTCCTTTGGTTTGTTTCTCTAAGCCTTCCTCAATCCCAATAATTCTTTAATTTGGCCTTTTAATGATATCCCATAGTTCTTGGAGATTCTGTTCATGATTTCTTACCATCTTCTCTTTTTGTTCAACTTTGTTTTCAAGGTTAAACATTTTGTCTTCAATGTCTGAGGTTCTGTCTTCCAGGTATTCTATCCTATTGTATAAGCTTTCTATGGAGTTCTTAATTTGGTTTATTGTTTCCTTCATTTCAAGGATTTCTGTTTGTTTTTTTTCAATATCTCTAACTCTTTATTGAAATGATCTTTTGCTTCCTGTATTTGCTCTTTTAACTGTCGATTGGTGCGATCATTGAATACCTGTATTTGCTCTTTCATTTCATCGTTTTCTTCCCTGATCATTTAAATTATGTACATTCTGAACTCCTTTTCTGTCATTTCACCTGCCATGCTGTCATTGGGTTTTTTTGATGTAACATCTAGATTTGTTTCGGACATATTCTCCCCTTGTTTTCTCATGTTGTTCAAGTATCAGTGGGCCGCTGAGATATTGCAGATTTCCTCTATTGATTTATAATAACCCTGAAGATTTCTAGTTTTCCCCTTCTAACCCTTCAGTAGGTTGAAGTTTGGGGGAAGTTGATAGTACGGTGCTCCACAAGGAAGCTGCCTCTCTAGGGGTGGTGGCCTTCAGGTGGTTTATATTCCCTGGTGGGGAGGTCTCTCTGGTCGGTTCCCCTCCTAGAGGTTTCCCTCAATCTACAACTACTCCCTGGTCTGGGCTGCCTTCCTCTGCAATGTCCCAGGGGCCCGGCCCTACCTCCTGGGCCTGTGAGCCTCACCCTTCACAGATGAGTCTCCTTAGGCTGCCTCTCCTCTGAGAATCTGCCCGCAGTCCTGGAACCTTTGCTCCACCCCTAAGCATGTCTCTGTGCGGCTCTCCACCAAGAAGCCTCCTAGGTCCTGGGACTCTGCTCTGCACCTAATCGCCTGGCTATGCGGCCCCTCCTCTGAGTAGCCACCTGAAGCCCTGTAAAATCACTCCGAGTCCCAGTGACCTGCCACATGCCTCTTCCTCCAGACAGCCGCCCGGTGTTTTGGAGTGGTCACTAGGAGTCCAAGCAACTCACTGCGGGCCTCCTTCTCCTGCCAACCGCCCGTAGCCCTGGGCAGTCACTCCAAGTCCAAGTGACCCACCCTGTTCCTCCTCCTCCTCCAGGTAGCCCCCCAGGTGTTCAGGAGGGGTTACTGTGAGTCACTCTGAGTCACTCTGAGTCCATGTGACCCAATGCAGGCCTCCTCCGGGCAGTTGCCCGGAGCTCTGATGCGGCCACTGGAGACCAAGCGACCCACCGCGCTCCTCCTCCAGGCACCCCCCGGGTGTTCAGGAGCGGTCGCTTTAAGTCCAAACAACTCACCACTCGCCTCCTCCTCTGAGCAGCCGCCTGGAGCTCCAATGCAGTCACTGCGAGTCCAAGCAACCCGCCATGCTCCTCCCCCTCCTCCTCCTCCTGGCAGGCCCCGGTGTTCAGGATAGGTCGCTTTGAGTCCAAGCAGCTCGCCATGCAGCTCCTCCTCCAGCAATCGCCTGTAGCTCTGGTATAGTCACTCCGAATCCAAGCAGCCACGCTCCTCCTCCTCCTCCTCAGGGCAGGCCCTGGTGTTCAGTAATGGTCGCTCCAGGTCCAAACAGCTCGCCGAGCAGCTCCTCCTCTGGCAACCGCCTGTAGCTCTGGCACAGTTGCTCCAAGTCCATGCACCTCGCCACGCTGTTCCTCCTCTTCCTCTTCCTCCTCCTCCGGGCAGGCCTCTGTGTTCAGGGGTGGTCTCTCAGTCCAAACAGCTCTCCTCGCAGCCCCTCCTCTGGGCCGCCACCCGGAGCCCCAGTGGAGCACTGTGCTGAGCGGCCTCCTCTGCGATGCTCCCAGTTGTCGGAGTTCACTGCTCCAGCGTGGGGAGGGGCGTCTCACCCAGCAGCTCTACTTCACAAAGTTTCCTGCGTTCCGGGACTACCGCCCCATCCGGGACACCTCCCCAATGGGAGAGACTCACCTGGCTGCTTTAAGTTTGTCCCAAGTCTCTCAATTTCTCCTCTTTTGAATCCTGAGTCCTGGAGCAACATGAAATGCAGCCACCCTCTAGTCCACCATCTTGAAACCCTCTCATTATGTTCTTTATCTCAATATTGTCTGTCATATTTCCTTTTTCATCACAAGTTTTAGTAATTTGAGTTTTCTCTCTTCTCTTTGTTAGTGTGGCTAAGGGTTTGTCTATTTTGTTTACTTTTTTAAAGAACCAACTTTTTGTTTTGTCATTTTTTTGAATTGTTTCTTTTGATTTAATTTTACTGATTTCAGCTTTGATTTTAATCATTTCCTGTCTTCTGCTACTTTCCTGTTATTCTGTTCTTCTTTTTCTAGAACTTTGAGCTGTAATGTTAGGTCATTAAGTTGTTGACTTTTTATTCTTTTCTGGAATGTGCTCCATGCAATGAATTTTCTTCTTAGTACTACTTTCATAGTATCCCAGAGATTTTGATATGTTGTATCATCATTCTCATTTACCTCTAAGAATTTTTTTTATCTCCTCCCTGATGTTTTTTGTTATTCATGTTTCATTCAATAGCATATTATATACTCTCCAGGTGTTGGAGTAATTTCTGTTTTTCATTTTTTCATTGATTTCTAATTTTATTCCATTTTGATCTGCTAGAACACAAGATAGTAACTATTTTCTTTTTTATTGTTTTGCATTTATTAAGGGCTGCTTTGTGGCATAACATATGGTCTATTTTAGAGAAGATTCCATGTGCTGCTGAGAAGAAAATGAATTTGCTCATTGATGGATGGAATATTCTATATATGTCTATTATGTCTAGGCTATTGATTGTGTTATTGAGTTTCATGGTTTCTTTATTTGGTTTTAGTTGTAAGTTTTGTCCAGTGGTGACAGAGGTGTGTTAAAATCACACAGAATTATTGTGTTGTGGTCTATTTGATTACTGGAATTGAGAAGGATTTGTTTGATGTACATGGATGCACCACTCTTTGGGGCATAAATATTTACCATCGTTATGTCTTCTTGATTTATGGTTCCCTTAAGAAGTATGAAATGTCCTTCTTTATCCCTTCTGACTAACTTTGGCTTGAAGTCCACTTTATCTGAAATAAGGATGGAAACCCCCACTTTTTTCCTGAGTCCATCTGTGTGGTATGTTTTTTCCCATTCTTTCACCTTTAGTCTGTGGATGTCTTTTTCTATGAGTCTCTTGCAGGCAGCATATTGTTGGATCTTTATTTTTAATCCATTATATCAGTCTATGTCTTTTGATTGATGAGTTTAAGCCATTAACATTCAGGGTTATTATTGAGGTATGATTTGTATTCCCAGTCTTTTGGCTTATTTTTGGTTTTTAACTTGGCTTGGTTTCTCCTTTGAGTGAATTTTTCTTTAAGGTACTTCCTCTATTTGCTGTCCTGACTATAACTTTAAAGAAGCTGAAGTCTGGAATATATTGCAGTCACTCTAACATGCAGTAAGGTGGGATGCAGAGCCTTATCTGAGGCAAGGAATGGCCCCTCACAAATCTTAAGTGTTGTAATTCTGATGGTGAGTTTGACTTCCTCAAATATCATTTTACGTTTTTATATATTGTTTCCTGAGTCTATATGAGCATTAGTCAACACAATTTAACATTATAACCAAAACACAAATCAAAGAAAGGCTGAGAGAACTCTTAAATTTCCTTTTGTGTGGAAAAGTGACAAAATGTTTTTATGTTTCATGATAATAACCTTTAAAGAAATCAAACTCTCACTAATTTTAAGAAATACATTTCATTTGAGATTTTTTTATCTCAGTGGAAAAAGTAACAAATTTTACATATAGCCTACTGATAATTAGTCCTATAATAGAGCATTAAATGATAGAAACAAATCCCCAATAAAATTTACTCTTTATAAGTTTAAAATTACCATTAGAGGCAAGTTTAATTTGGAGAGGAGAAGCTTGATAAATTTCTGCTTTAAAGACTTGTATACTTGGAAGAAATGAACACATTTAATACACAAATAATGACCATTCCATTACCTTAATACCTTTATATTAACCAAATTTAGTTTTTTAAAGAAAACTTTAGACTCTGTAATTTAGTATAATACTCTAACAATTGTTGTTTAACCATAACTGTATAGCCCCAATTTTTAGGAGTAATTTTTCTAAAGAAGAAAACTTAACAGACATGATGTTTAGAGTAAATTAGTGTTTCTAAGAAATCCTTGTCATTTTAACTTATAGATAAAACTTTTGGTTTATATCAGTACGTTAGTATTTGACCTTAGGAAAAATCTTAAGTAGCTTTAAGTATATATATATATATCCAACTTAGTTACAGCAAACTTAAGGAAATTTGCCCTTTACTTACATACAGACTGTCTTAGCACTTACTTAGACCCTCATATTTACCACATAAGCATTTTCTTATCCAGAAACATTTTGTTTTTCACTAAATATATTTCCATATGTAGAACCTTTTATTTTTTCTTTCCTATTTGTTGACCCTTTGTTGTTTGCATCCTGAAACAACTCTTATGCAATTTCTGAGTTTAGTTGAATCACTCCATTTTAACAATATTAAACACTTTGTTGTTTATAGTACTCTAATTGAAACACAGTTGAAACTTTTGGAGCCCTTTGTATATAGAATTGTACCTGTTAGGACTTAACTCTTAGTTACCTTGTTATTAGTGATGACACAAAGCAATTTTAAACCCTTTTTATTCACCAATCTATGAAAACACCAATAACATTTAAGTATGTTACCCCCTAGAATTTAAGGAGTTAAGAGTGCTCAATCTTATTTAATAATTAGCATTTTAACTTTGCAAATTGATCAGATGTCTCTTACAAACACATTTGAGTAATCTTGTATATGTTAAGTCTAATTTATTTATTTTACTGTAAAACCAAGATATCAGACCAGTGTATTAAACAGTTTGTGCTAACTCTTTCCTGTTGAAAAGTCCTAGAAACAATTGATATTAGACATTTATAAATGTCAACATTTTATTAGTTTGACTACATAGAGAGATACTTGCAAGCTATTTTCAAAGACCTTTTACTTTTAATAGTTTACCCAATTTAAATTGAACCTCTTTAAATCACGTGAATTAAAACTATTTGGATCCATGTTATGCATGCTTAATTCAAATATCATGTACATGATATATACATGCACATAGACAATATGACATCAGAAAACATGATATAAACATAACACAAAAGCAAAGGCTTTGTAACATTTATCTCCATTGAAATGTAAAAGATGTTCAAAAGTAACCCTAGAGTTGGATAAAAAATAGAACTGATCAACAAATCATTAACCAACATATGTAGGATCAAAATTGTGAGCTTGAAATTGTATTTAAGAAAAACAAAACAAGAAGAAAAATTATAATGACCACTAATTATAGCATGAGAGAGTGAGAAAGAGGAAGGCAGAGAGAAGGGGTGAGAGGGAGGGAGACAGTGAGTTTGTGTAGCAGCCCAGGAGAATTTTAAAATGGACACATTTTCTTCACTCTCAGGTTGATCCACCACTGAGCTTGCTGCAGGCTTCAGCAAGGTCAGGCGGGGAAAATTGCCTAGGACTTTTTATCCATTTTTCCTGGTTGGGGATCAGGTCAGGTTTGGATGCAGAAAATTATGAAACATTATCTCCCACTATTCTTGAGAAAGGGGCTGCTATGTCATACTCCTTACTGCAACATACTGCAGGTAGGGTTATTTTCTCCACACCAGCCACCTCCCATGGGGATTTTTCTTTTCCAGTAGGTGGAGCTGTTGGTTGACTCTTTTGTTTGGGATAGGGTTAGGGGGCATGAGGAATGCGACCAGACAGGATTCTCTCTTGAAATTGATTGCTTAGAAATGTCCTGTTCTCTCTTTACTTGCAGAGAACAAACAGGAGTAGCTGGAGAGGCATCTCTTTTGCTATCTGTGCTGCCTTTTCTTCACCATTTTTCCCAGGATGGGGGGAAACGACAGGTTTTGTTTCAATTTTTTCTATTGTCTGAGAAAGTAAAATTTTGGGGTCTACATTTTATGCTACAAATGGATTATTGGGAGAAAATAAGACCCTTTTAAAACTCCGTGCTTCACAGAAGGAACTCCAGAGGGAGCAAGAGAGGGCAATTCATTCCAAGGGTATAGAGGGGGAGGAGTAGATGGCAGGAGGCCTTTGTTACTCAGTGGGAGGCCTCTGATATTATTGGCATCAGTTTCCTCCTCTTTAGAAGTTACAATGCTTGAAGCAGAGGCCTGAAAGATTATTTTCTTGTCTCTTGGTTTCCCTTTAAATTCGTGCTGTGAGAGAAGTGTTAAAGCAGCTAGCTGTGAAGCTCTCTGCTTAAGGGGGAGATTGGAGTAAACAAATCTCTCAAAACAAAAAGAAGGACTGTAAAGTAACCTGCAATGAGTATCCCTAAGCCTAAGATAGGGTACCCATGGGAGGACAAAAGGAGCCTATTTTCTGACATACAGAGAAGTGTTTAGGATCCAATATGTCTCTTGTTTAGCAGGGAACTTCCGTGAGTTCTTATGTTATGACTGTATGTCCACACGGTGTCTCCAGTAAAAATCTCCAGAGAGGGAGATGTGTTTCCAAATTGGGGGGGTGGTCAATTTCTTATGTGAATTCTGGGAGAACTGAAAGTGAAAATAGAGCCACTGGAAGGGGGGGGCATATAACATGAGCCACCGGTGATTAGGACAAACAGGATGAACAGGGGAGAAAGGGGGCAGAGTGATCCTGTGCTCACCCTCACAGGACCGTCAGCACACCAAACACAAAGGACCCTTACTAAATCAGGGGGGATTCGCCAATCCCAAGGTGCATGAGTAGATGAGGCACACTGAGAGCTAAAATATAGTTGTGCCAGGCTAGCTCAGATCCTGGTAAGCACGTGGAGACAAGACCCCCAGACTATGGAAAATGGGTGGAAGCAGTCTGCAAACTCATTTATTTGGGGAACAGCCATACATTTTATAGGCTTGTAGTCCAATCACAATGTGCCACAGGGATCAGACCACCAGGTTTCTATATGGGTTCCCTTGATAACATTGAGTCAACTTGGGGCAGTTGTTTACTTTCCTAGGTAGGAGAAGTGGAGTGCTCCTTCCTGCAAGTTTTCCTTACACACTTGAGACATCACTGCTGCCAGCCAAGAACTAGGATTTCTCCCAACAACCTAGAAGAAAAGTATGCCATTAGATTATACTTGGTTTACTACTGAGTTCTCTTTATAATTTATACTGTGTGATAAAGGGTCCTTCATATAACTTTAGGTAAAATCAGGCACAAGTGGAAAAATGACTTTATTAACTAGAATCTTTGATGTCCCAAGTTTCTTTTTCTACTTTAGACTATCAACTATTCTTTATATAAAAGGGCTTCAAAAGTTTGTTTCTCACATCAATGTTCATAGCTGCTCAATTCACAATAGCCAGGTTGTGGAACCAACCTAGATGTCCTTCAACTGATGAATGGGTAAAGAAACTTTGGTATATATATATACACAATGGAATATTACTCAGCCACAAAGAATGATAAAATTATGGCATTTGCAGGCAAATGGATGAAATTGGAGAATATCATGCTAAGTGAGATAAGCCAATCTCAAAAAACCAAAGGACAAATGATATCACTAATAAGTGGATGATGACCCAGGGGAGGGAGGGGTTAGTGTTAGGGTTAGAGTTAGGGTTAGGGAGGGGGGCAAGAATGGAGGAAGGAAGGACTGTATAGAGGGAAAAGAGGGGTGGGAGGGGTGGGGGAAAGGGAAAAAATAACAGAATGAATCAAACAACATTACCCTATGTAAATTTATGATTACACAAATGGTATGCCTTTATGCCATGTACAGAGAAACAACATGTATCCCATTTGTTTACAATAAAAGAAAAAAATGTTTGTTTTTAATACTCTGTGTTTTAGTTTATTAATATTACTTTTCACATATAACGTGGGACAATTTATAGAACTCTTGGTGTGATCTAACCCACGTAGCCTAGAAAGAACTTTGAACTCTTCTATTTATACATTGATCAACAAAACTAAAATCATACTAATAATAATGTTAATAATCATATGCAACATTTCCATCATCAGATGTTACTGTATCAAGGCCCAAAACGAAGTCCAAAGACTGAGGGTCTATATAATTTTGAAAGCACTCCTGAATATTCATTCCACACATGTTGGTTATATATACTCTGCAGCTATTTTCATAGATCAGGACACATAGATTCAGTAGAGATAAAATGATCCCTTGTCCACAGTAGTAAGCAAAGCAGTCAGGCTGGAGGCTGGGAAACTCTCACTCCTAATCCAGAGTGATGTTAGTTTAACATGTGGCCTTCTGTCACATCCCCTTTCTCCTCTTAAACATTAGGTAGATGCTGCCTTTTCATCCTGAAGCTATTTTTAACTAGGGAGAAATGACATTTTTTAACTCCTTTGATTTTCACACTGTGTATTTTTCTTCTGTGTTCTCACTCAGGCATCCTAAAATTGTCATACTCTAAATTTGACATGGAAAACAGAAGAGCTGATCAAAAGATCATTTGGTGAATGGAGCATCCTGAGATTCAGAAACTTGGAATCTTGGAGCTGCTCAACGTAATCAGTATCTCTGGCCACTTTACATGGGCTGTTTTTGGACAAGCCACTTTGCCAACCTGTGCCCCTCAACCAGGAGCTCATGGAGGTCTGACCCCTGGTGGCTGTCAGTGTGTTCCTGAGTGAGAAGGTACACATCTCTCCACTGTTTTAATTTCTTCCTTAACTGGGACAGTTACAGGGTCTGATCATGAATATGATATTGGAATTTTCCAAAGTAGAATACAGATAACTTTAAGTCTGTAGAGTTTTACAATAGATCATATGAATGTTGACAGAGATTTTAGTGAGAACATACCCAAGGATCTCTCAAAGCAGAATTCCCTTAGCCTATAATAAAAGAAAAAAAGGGGGTGTGGGCAAACATAGACCTCCCCTGTATAAGAAAGTGCTCTGTAAGTTCGCTGGACACTCTCTAAAATTAGGTGTCTTTCTCAATCTTCTACATAAGGATGCTCCTTCATCTTCTCATTTGACCAAGGACATTTCCATGTGGTAATACACATGCATAGTGCCAGGATGGAATGTAAACCATACACAAAATGTGTCCTGATTCACACAGCTGGAGTTAATGGGAACAATGAAAAAAGAAGAGATTGACAGACTCAAGAAGTCAACAGCATTCAGGAGGTGATTTGGGCTAAGAGTAAATGAGGCAGCACTTGCACATTATGACTACACCAAAGATCACACAACTAGGTTGCTCACATAAAAACTTGCTTAATTTTATATTTGGTAATTATTTTTTTGGTGCATTTTGGAAAAGTGGAAATGAAGCTTTCCATAACAATTTTAGACATCATGCACAATATGATTTGTTGATTTGTAGTTTTATAATTATTTGGGGGCCATGTGCCTGTCATGGGACTTCATGTCCTTTCTTGCTCAAATGAGCTGTTAGTTCCCTCAGCTGAACTGCCATAGTTGATTCACAGACCTTCCTACCTGCCTGAACAGCATACATAGCTCCTGTCCTGAGCTTCTTGGCTAGCATCAACCTCTCTGCTGGCTCCCCATCCTTGCACTGAAACTTCTCCCTCAGCACATGATCATTGATGTCTTTGTCCTTTTCATGTTTGGAGAAGGGACAAATGGGTCTTCCTCACTTGACACCTGGACATACTGCTGTAGGCACTGCCTTCAGAAGAGGAGGCAGGGCCACCCCAGGGACAACAGAAACTTCAAGTCCCAGGCTATATGCAGGGACCTCCACCTTTTGAAATCTCCCCAAATACATGGTATTTGATTATCCTTAATTTTTAGATGAGGAAATAGAAGTTCAAAGACACAGGAAGTATCATAGGAGGGTAATTCAATGTAATTGGCAATCAGATTCACATCTGACTCTGAATCCTTGACTACTGTAATTACCAAAGCCCCTTGAGTCAAATACTAAGATGGGCATGAAGCACAGACTCTGTGTACACTCAGAAAGGCCTCTACCACTACAGGACTAAAGGTTCGCTTGTGCTCACAACTTCAAAAAACAAGCATCTCCAACATAAAAAGTTTTATCTTGATACACTTGTGTAAAGTATAAGGCTTAATACTGTAAATGTCTGAAAGAAATATGCCTAACACTAATAAAGTTTGTATTAAATGGGAAGTAATAGAAAAGTAAACTATCAGTGTTTATGCCAGACACTGATGTAAACACAATAAGAGAATTAATACCTACATGACAACTCACAAATTTAAGTACTATGGTATACCACATAGAGTAGGAAACTGAAGAAAAGACAAGAAACCTGGATTAGAGCCCAGGAGGCTGACCGGTGCCATACTCTATACATAGTTAATAGGGTCTCGAGGGATATATTTCTTCTTCATATTTTTCCTACAATTATCCTATGATTCTAAGAAAAAAAATTACTAAAGTATAGTCTGCCTTTTCCCAAAATTTATTTCTTGAATTTCTTAGCAACTTTCTGTACTTTTTTTTTTCTTCTTCCATATGAAAAAAAAAAAAAATGCCAATAAATTTTTGGAAAAAAATGAAGGTAAATGAGGCAAATTTGAGCCAGGTTATTTCTTACCATAGTCATTAGCACAGGTAATTTTCCCATGATTCCTTTAGTCCCAACAGCCCACCTTACTGATAAGCTACTGGGCCCCCATTGCCAAGCAGATGGTTGGAGGGAAGGGCCTCCAACCTTCTAAGCAGCTTGGGTTTTACTGGGGCTGACAGTCTTCTCCACCTAACTTCATTCTCCCCTTGACCTCATAGCATGTATATCAGACCATACAGCAGCTTTTAGACTGGCTGACTATCTAGCAACCCTGAAGGTTCAGCAGCTCAGGGACAGACCTATAGGGTGCTAAAGATTCTCCAATGTCCCAGAAACATTTTTTTTTTTTTTTTAGTATCAGAGATTGAACTCAGGGTCACTCAACCACTGAGCCACATCCACAGCCCTATTTTGTATTTTATTCAGAGACAGGGCTGAATTGCTTAGTGCCTTGCTTTTTTGAGGCTGGATTTGAATTTGCAATCCTCCTGCCTCAGCCTTCTGTGCCACTGGGACTACAGGTTTGAACCACCACACCTGGCAGAAACTGTATATTGCACTACAGGGAGAAGACCCTCCTGCACTCATAAAAAGAGACTGTGTCCCTAAAAATGGGGATTTCTCACCAGCAGAGTTCTTGGTCTTGAATATGTCACTTCTGGATACCACTCTTTCAGTTAGCACAAGACTGCTTGAGCTCCTTTAAAGAAGGTAATGTGCACTGTCACACTGGTTCCCAGCATAACCATAAAATGATGTCCACTTAGTACTCAACAGAAGCTTGAACTGAGTGAAAATCATTAGTCCCAGACTCTTAGATCAACACACTTTTTATATGCCTGTAGAATCTGATATGATACAGAGAGAATCCTAGAATAAAAGGTGTGAACTATTCTGATAAGAACAGGCAACTTATGCCTCCAATAGCAGTCAGCAGATAGGACATTAACCATATTCCCACGCTACACCTATGAGTAAATTAGAAAATGCTATATTCTTTGTGCCTCATTTTTACATTGTCAGTAAATTGAAGGTTAAATACCAATCCCTACTTACTACAAATATGTTAAGGATGGAATTATATGAAAGAAGAGGAAAATCAAGTTGGAGTACATCTTGTTTCTCAGAGGAAACAGTTGATCATTCATCACTTGCTGACTATGACCTCATCTATAATTTATGGAATTTTTGCAGCTGGTTGACCAAAAAATAGGTTGTAGATTTAGATATAAGAAATTTTTCATTGAGGTCTTAAAACTGCTGTTTGTTCTCTTTCAGTTGAGATTACAATTCCTGTTGATTTCTAAAAGATTAATTTCTGTCTATAGATCAGGTGAAGAGCTGACAGATACTGCCAAGATGACATTTGAGACAGAAAAGGTAGTCTGGGACTGCAATGAAGAAATCCAAACATGTCATGGGTTAAAAATAAATGAAATCAAAGAAGTTTTATGAGGCCTAAGGGATGACAATAGCCTAATCATTAAATTACTGTACAGAAAAAGTTGATCAACACCCTATAACTTTGAGGAGTCCTTAGTACAAAAAACAAGGCTCCAGATGCCAAAGCTCAAAGTTGAAGTTTCTGCCTAGATTTCAGACTCAGACTCAGGAATAAGGAGGTAGGGCCAGTGCACCAAGTAACAGTCTAACAGGTGGTTAGAGATGTCATGGAATGTGGGAAGCCCTGCCTTTCAGTTGCCTTATCCAGGATTACCCACAGGCCACCGTTCTCTTCAGAAGGCCATCACAGATGTGGAACCCCCACTCATCTGCCAGGCTCAACAGTTATGTAGCCTTATACCAATACAGTCAAACTCTCTTTCCCCCAAATAACTAAGAATACTTCATGTTTCTCCTTTTGGAATGAGCAGAAATAGTTTCTCAACAATTTATATTTTCCTCAGCACTACACAGAAGTCACCTTACCATTTCTTTAACATTAAAATGGATCTTAAGGCTTTTTTCTCAAAAATGTAGATTTTGCCAATGTAAAACTGTCATAATGTTCTTCTCTGATCAACTCATTATTTCTAAGTCCCTTAAAATATATTGAATAGCTGGGATCAGTGATGAATGCCTGGAATCCCAGCTGCTCAGGAAACTGAGGAACAAGGATCACAATTACAAGGCCAGCATCAGCAACTTAGTGAGACCCTCAGCAACTTCATGAGACCCTGTCTGAAAATAAAAAACGTAAATGACTGGGGATGGTAAATTGCTCCTGGGTTAAACCTCTAGTACCAAACCTCCTGCCCCCCCCACCAGAAAATACAAGAGTGTTCTATAACTCAAAGTAATTATAAGTGTTCTGGGCTTTTTATTTTATCAATATTATTCTTGTTATCTTCAATTTTTATACTGACATCTTTTCTCTTACTGGTCATTTGTTGGTGTTACACCAAACCTAAATAAAATTTGACATCATTGTCTATTTACCTCCTCCTTTATGTTTCCTGGCCTTGTGTTTTTTTCCTATGTCACTAAACACTACATTTCATCTCTTATGTATGGATTTTATTCTGGTCACACGAGTTATTTCTAAGGTCAATGTGATTAAAACATTCTTGGGTACAAACTTGAGTACATGTAAAGTCCACCCATTTTGAGACTTGTAAATATGATTCTATTTTTGTTTTCAGTTTGTTCACATATTTAACAATATAGGGCCCATCCAAAATATAGATTGACATTAATCATTATGAGGTGTGGCCTTTCTCACCTCACATCATTTTCCAATTATTCTGTGTAATGATAGTGGTGCTGAGATTTATGTAAGCCTGTAATGAAATTCCTAGCTTCCATTAAAAAACTTACTACTGGCCAGGAAAATTTTGATAGAGAATGGTTGCAGATCATATACAATACATTTAGTTTCCATTAGGTCCAGTTTTGCTACACTCCTATTTCTAAGACATAATGTTACTCTAAGCCAGCTCACTTGCTGTTTCAGAACCCTCAAGTCCTTTTCTCCACTACCATCTGGTCATTGTATAAACCCTCCCTCCTCCTGTGTCTTCTAATCTGAGATGTCTTTTCTTCCTTGACTGTAGAATCACATTCATTCTTTCAGCTTGTTTACATGCATGAGGGACATCAGGTGTCCATAAGGAGAGTGTAAGTTTTGCTATTTGGTATAGGGCCATCAATTGGGTCACTTGAGTAATATATTTTCTCCAGAAGTCTCTAGGTATTGCTGAATGCAGTAAATGTTCTCTTGCTATAAGACAATTAACCACACTCATGCATTGAATTTCTCTGAATTTATTTTTTGTGCAGGATCTTGACTTTGCTGAACCATAGGTTATTGAATTGTCCAGTCCATTGCTATGCATCTTCTTTTAATTTTGATACTATTTAAATATGATCTATGAATGGAAAACATGGAGGATATCCATGATAAGTATCTGTGAACCTCATCTGTGGGACACTCATTGGAAGAGATTTTCCAGATTCCTTTTGTTCTAAAGCCTTTGGAGATAGAGGCCAGTGCTGACTCTGCCCTACATTGCCATCTCCCTTCACCAGTTTGGGTCTATTGGTGTCTAACATCAATGTCTAACTTACTGAAAACCCTGGCTGCATTTTAAAGTCTTTTGAGGAAGGACTGTTATACCCGTCCTCTTCATCCTCCAGGGTAACTAGTACAGTCTTTATCCACAGGGGCTCAGCAAATGTATTCATTGAGTTTAACTAACTTAGAATGCAATTTATATATAAGTGAAGATTTTATGTTTTATACACATGGATAGGATAAATAAAGGAGTAAAGCAGGGATGTTAGTTTATTCTTTACCTAGAACAAAAGTCATCAATTATTATCCACTTGAATATCAGAAAGCCAGGATTTTAGCCTACTTCTCCATACCTTTTTGCTACAAACCTGAAAATTACTTCAATCCCTTCTCCTTATTTGAAAAAAGGTTGAGAAAGAAGTAAGTTACACATGTAGAAATATGGTCAATACTAGTTTGCATTGATGTGCAAAGAGGATGGGATAGTGAGGTCTAGAGAGAACATTGTGATAATTTTCACAAGGATGAACTCATATATCTTAATTTGCCTCTGTCTCCAGTTGGCCAGAACACAAGTAGCTACCGATGTCATTAGTCTTATCTTCAGAACTTGACATTGTGGATTGCTCTGAGATTGGGGAGGATCCCCACACTTTTCTAACTTTTACCTCTGGGAATCTTATTCACCTTTTCATCACAAATACCTAAAATAAACAACTCAAAGGAGGTAAGATAAATTTTGAATTATGGTTTAAGAGGTTTTATTCCATGGTTGGATGAATCCACTGGTTTGGGCTTGAGGTAAGGCAGAACATCATGGTGGAAAGCTGTGGTGGAATAATGCTATTCAGTTCATAGCAGTCAGGAAGAAGGAAGGAGAAAGACCCAGAATCTGGGGACAAGAAATACTATTACAGGGCCTGCCTCCAGTGACCTCCTTCTGCCAACACTGTCCCACTGTCTACAGTTCATTCAACTCCCCATAGTCCATTCAGCTACCAACAGATTAATCCAATAGTGAGATTAGAACCCTCAAGGTCCAATCACTTCCTAAAATTCTCACTTCTGAACATTGCTGCTCTGCGGACCAGTCTTCATGAATCTGTCTTTGGAGGACAATTCAAATCCAAACTATAAGAGAATCAAATCAGGTTTTCATGACAAATACCAGAAAAATCCCCAGAGGATTGATAATCTAGTATTAGGACTTCTTATAATGCTACAAGAAGCAAAACTGTATGAAATATTTGGAAATGAATCAGCAGAAACATCAGTGGAAAAGAATACAGAGGCCAGAAACAAATCTATAGAAATAAGTCAACTATCTTTAGCAAAGGTAAAAAGTTAATTTAATGAAGAAAGGTTAGACACTATAATAAATGGTGCTAGAACAACTAGATATCCACATTTTTAAAAATCTATACTGAGATCTTAAATCTTACATAAAATGGATCACAGATAAAGATGTGAGGTATAAAACTATAAGACTCCTTGCTATGGTGTGGATGTATTTTGAATATGTCCCCAAAAATTCATGTGTTGGAAGTTTGCTCCCCACTGTACCAGTATAGAGGTGATGGGGTTTTTAATTGATGGCTAGATCAGGGGGCACTACCTTCAACAAGGATTAATGTAGTTCTCAAAGGATGAGAGGACTGGGTCAGTTACTGTGAGATGAGGTTATTGTAAATGAGGTGTCTCCTCTGTCTCCTGCTTCTTCTCTTACCTTATGACATCTCTAGCACACACTTCCACTGTGAGCTGCCATCTGCCATGTTGTGACAAACCACAACCTCAGCCAGGTGCCCATCTAGCCTCTAGAACAGTGAGCCAAAATAAACTCTTTCCCTTATAAACTACCCAGACTCAAATATTTTGTTAAAGGAGCACAAAATGGACTAAGACACAACTAAAGATAAAATGAGAAAATCTAAGTGAACTTTGGTTTGTTGATATCTCTTAGATACAATATCAAAAGCAAATTCCATGAAGGAAAAATATTGGTAAGTTGAAGTTCACTGAAAAAAAAAATTATGCTCCATGAAATGTGCTGTTAAGAAACTGAACAAACAGTACACAAAGACTTGAAGAAAATATTTGCAAAATACAAATTTGATGAAGGATTGTTGTACAAAATATATAAAAAGCTCTTAATACTCAGTGATATTAAAGTAATCAATCCAACTTAAAATGGGTAAAAGATCTGATACCTCATCAAAAAATGTATAGAGATGATGTCAAATAAGCATATAAAAGGATGTCCAAAATCATTTTTTGTGGGTTGGATAGAGTTCTTGCCTAGCATGTGTGAAGCACTGGATTTTATTCTCAACACCTTACATAAATAAATAAAATAAAGGTCCATCAACAACTAAATTTTTTTTAATTATTTTTTATTATAAAATTGAAAATTAAACAAAAATGAGATAACTTCTGCATACCTATCACAGTAGCTAAAATTAAAAAAAAAAAAACTACTGAATGCTGCCAAAGATGTGGAACATAGGGACTTTCAGTCATTGCTAGTATAAATGTAAAATGATATAGACACTTTGGAAAATAATTCATCAGTTTATTACAACATTAAGTGTAATCTTACTATATAATAAAGTGATTACAGGCTGAGGTATTAACCAAAATGTGCTGAAAACTTATATTCACAAGGAAACTTTACTTGAGTGCTTACAGTAACTTTATTCATAACTTTCAAAACACTACTCATAACCAAGATGTCCTCAAATAAGTGATGGATGAACAAATTGTGGTGTATCACTACAATGGAAGAATATTAAGAAACAGAATGAAGTGAGCTATAGAGCCATAAAGAACATGGAGGAAATTTATCTAATGTGAGAAAGAAGTCAGTGTGAAAATTCATATACTATCTGACATCCCATTCCAACTGTAGGACATTCTGGAAAAGTCAAAACCATAGAGATAGTAAAGTGATCAGCAGTTGCCAAGGGTGAGAAAGGAGGGAGGATAAACTGGTGAAGCACAGAGAAGTTTTCAGTAGTAAAAATATTCTGTATGAAACTATAATGGGGTTAAAGGCATTCCACATTTGTCAAAACCCACAGAACAATTCAGCACAAAAATAGTATCTAATTTAGACCATGCACTATAATTAATAAAGATATATCAATATTTTTCATCAATTGTAACAAGTATACATATTAAAACAAGATACTAAAAATAGGAAAAATGTGTTCATGGACAGGAGTATGTAGAAACTTTGTATGATCTGCTCAATTTATATCTAAACCTACAAGTATTCTTAAACAAATGTCAGAATGGGACAGCTCCAAACCAAAGTGTTGGTGGCATCCTGTGATGGCAAAGTCAATACTCCCTTTAGGGGTGCACCAATCTGGATTCACAGTAACTTATTATTTCCATGCTTGATCCCTGAATGTAACCTGGAATCCTGATAGTTTGAGGTAGCCTCTGTGCTCTGAACAGTGAAGAGAGAACAGTGGCATCTGGTAGGATAGAAAGAAACCACTTCACATGGCATAACTCAGTGAATATAACTGTTGAGCCCTCACAATATCCCAGCAGCAACCACAGGTCAAAGGAGAAGGAGACTAGGAGGAATGGAGGGTTACAGGATGAAAGATAAAAGAACCTTCCGAGAATGGTAAATTTTGAGAAAGAATCAGAAGTTGAATAAGAATCTAGATGAGGACTAAAGCAGCCTGGTGTGGCCTTGAACCACCCATCTTTTCCATTAACAGCCATGTGCTGATTATAGCACAGAGAAAAAACACTGTGGAATCATAAGCCGTTACTATGGGGGGAGAAGATGCTCCACAGCTCCTTAGTCTACTCTGAAAAAACATTCAAATTCCACTGGTACTGCAGACTTGTCTTTGGTCAAATTTAGTTTTGGACATTAATGGCTGAGTCACTTAACACCCAAATGCTAATCTCTGACCTTCTCCACCTATTCCTCTTCTCTCAGAAACTGACTCATTGCAGGTGGCAGCCAAAGCACCTTGGTCTGATATAACCCATCTGCCAGTCTTCAGCACCTTGGTCTGATATAACCCATCTGCCATTCTTCAGTACACTTCACTTTTCAAATTCACTGTCAGTCTTCCAGGACCCAGTAGTCTAGCATGTAGGAGGGACATGGTTGTTCCTCTATGTGCTGCCTCTATGCCTCCAGAGGTGGAGTCCACCAGTCAGGTAACTGGGCTTTGTTTCACATGCCACGCCTCTCTTAGTGCAGGACCTGGCACTTAAGATCACCCAGTAAATGCTCCATAACAAAGGCATGGCATTCTTCCACAGTATCCTGGTGGGGGAGGGACCAAAAATTTACACACTGGGCATGAAATATTTACAACACTGAAAAAAGCTGTGGCCATTAAATTGTATACTCAGATTTCTCTCTCTCTCTCTCTCTCTCTCTCTCTCTCTCTCTCTCTCTCTCTCTCTCTCTCTCTTTCCTTCTGTCTATCCTCCTCCCTCTCTCTCTAACACACACACACACACACACACACACACATCTTGTAATATAGTCATTTCCCTGTGTTTCTCTGGACAGAATAAACCATGTAAGCAATGCTGTTTCTCAGGTTCCTTAATCCCTTCATCCATTGGTGCAGCATTTTATCTCCTGATTGTGGAAGAAGCCTTAGTATATGACCAGATATAAACACTTTTATCCTTTACATATAGCTAAAAGGATCACCACCAAATCTCTATCATTTTGAATCTTTCAGCACCTACAAGGCTACAAAATACAAGTGGTTATCACAACTTTTTTTGGAAGGTCCGATGTGGTGGTGAAAATGGAAGAAATATAGCATAGGGAGAAAGGAAAGATGCCCCAGAAAGCAAAGGGAGAGCATGAGAGATAGAAATATGGAGAAACCAGGCATTCACAAGATAATTTGACTGCCTCTTCATGCCACCTAGGATACTAATTCTGCAGCATTTCTGTGTTTGATTTTAATGCCCCCAAACGCTGTTTCCCTCTCTCCTCCTTTATAGTGTGGAGACAGAACCCAGAGCCTTGAGCATGCTAGGTAACCTGACTCTACCTAATCCTCAGGCATTTGTTCTTGTGAGCTTTCTTGTCATCATTGGGAGAATTGGAGAGGTTCGTTAGTGACTGAGAACCAAGTCAGGATGTTGTTGGATTCCTTTGGATTTTCCTAGCAAGCAGCCTCCTTTCCCCTTCTCTTCCCTTGCAGGGCAACTGCTTGCAGGGCAGAGCCTCAGAGGACATGGTTGCCAAGGTCCTGAAGATCCTCAGGGACTAGTCCAGATGGAGATGCCAGGGTGGATCTCACTGTGGGCTTGCAGGACAGCCACACTAGGGGTAGTGGTGGTCAGGTTAACCAGTGAGCTTCTGCATTGCCATGAAGACTTTCCTCTTTGAAGGCCCCAGATCAGGTTTTCTACCTTCTCCACATAAAGAGCCTTTACCATAGAGCTATACCTTTAATGAATCTGCAAGTTTGTGCATAGACTTTGAATCCCTTTATGAGGCCAATCATCCTCAGCTGCCAATGGCCAGGTTTCACTCCTTTTGAAGACTAAAATTCAGAACTTTTTCTCTAGAAGATGCCCCCTCCTCTCTTTTCCCACCAGAACTGCTCTAGCTTAAGGTATCTCTGTATGGTGATGTGGACAGTCCCTCCTCCAGTCTCCCCAGGCTGGGAAAGGCAGATTACCCTCAGTTCTCAGCCTCCAAACACAGAAGATGAAACACCTTGCTCTGTGATCATGTTATGAATGTTTAGTTGTGGCCACAGAAGCCTTGGCTTGAATCCAAATCAACTGAATTAACACACTTGCTGCTGTTTTTCTTAACAATCTCAAATTAAGATGACATTATCATGGAATTTTCCCCTTTTGATATGGAGACACTGAACAGGAAGGTAAGTATCCCATGGATTCTCATGGTGGCATTGTAGGGGAATTCCAGTCTTTGTTCCTCCCTTAATGTGGGGGAAATTCTGTAAGTTGCTCAGTTCACAGGTCTGCAGAGAAGTCTTGTTCTTTCCAGTACTAAGGAAGAAAGCACCAGGGATAGACTGTGAGCAAGGAAAGACAACCAGAGATACCATGTACCTGGGACTTCTAACTGTAATTTTTGCATGACTCAAGAGAAGAATCCTGCATTTCCATGGAAAGTAGATTGTTGCTAAAAGTTTGAGCAACTGACTTCCTTCTGCTGGGAAACAAAAGAACCCATTTTTCATCATCCAGCTTGCTCAGTTCTTGGACTTATTTTGTTTAATTATTGTAAAGTGAAATTGCTGTTTTCTTCTGGTAAAAACTCTCTGTGACTATTAACATGTTAAGGTTAGTGTAGTCATCACCATAGTCAAAACACAACTTTTGTCTCTTCCAAAACCTTCTCATTCTCTCTCTTTACCATCACATCTTTCCCCAAAACAAGCTTGGCACCTGCCAATCTATTCATCACCATGGTTTTGTCTTATTGACAATGTCACAGGAACAGAATCTTATAATACCTAACTATTAAGGACTGGCTTCTTTCACTCAATACATGACTTTGAGATTCTTTCAAATTGTTCCACATATCAATAGTTCACTTTTTCTTTATATTTTTAGGTACTGGGGATTGAACTCAGGGGCACTCAACCACTGAGCCACATCCCTAGCCCTAGTTTGTATTTTATTTAGAGATGGGGGTCTTACTTACTTTTTTAGTGCATCACTGTTGCCAAGGCTGACTTTGAACCTCCTGTCTCAGCCTCCAGAAACACTGGGATTACAGGTGTAGGCCACCATGCCTGTCTCATTTCTTTATTCTTTTTCTGAGGGTTCCATTCAGTAGAAATATCACTGTTTTTCTATTAATTGATTGAAAGAATTGTGTTGATTTTAGTTTGAGGCTACTACTATTAGAACTGCTATGAACATTACTGTAGAGGATTTTGTGTGAACATAAGTCTTTATTTTGCTAAGGTACAGATGTCCAGGAGTGGGCCTTCTGGATCATACAAGTATCCTTAACTTCATGAGAAACTCCAAATCTTTTCCAGAGTGAATGTACCATTTTGTACTCATACCAACAATGCATGAAAGTTGCTCACTACTGTGAACAGCTTATCTTTTGATATTTCTAATGGAAGTGCAGAGGTGTTTCACTATGATTTTAATTTGCATTTCCCTTGTCTGTTGATGTGGAACTGCTTTACATGTGCTCATCTGCTGAAATGTCTGCTCATGTCTTCTGCCTCTTTGTTGTTCTTGCTGTATGTTTCCATTTAATTTTTATAGTTCTTTATATATTCTAGTCAAAAATCCTTTGTCATATTTGTGATTTATGTTTTTCTCTAAATTCATAGTTTTTGTTTTCTTAACTAGTTTTTGACTAAAACAATTGTAATATGAGTCTCAACAAACCTTAAGAATTTTATTTCATGACTACAAACTGGCAATCACATTAAAAATAAAAATTAAATAAGTACTAAACAATTCACAAGGAGGGGAAGAGGAGGACCTGAAGTGAAGGCTTAAGAGTAGGAATGTCTACTCTTAAGAGAAACCTAAAGTACATAGTGTACTGTCTACTGAACTGACTCTAGTCCTTGAATCTCCAGCCACAACTAGTCCTTGATTTGATGGCCTCAATTCCTGAACCTCTGCCCTCAATATAACATCTCCAAACCCAGCAGGCAGCCTATCTGATAGGAAAGAAGATGAAGGGAGGAGGAAAACATGTACATGCCAGTCAACTTTAAGCCATTAAATTCCAAATTTTCAATTCTGCCAATATTTCCATGAAATTGACACAGGTATGTTAATATAATTTGGAAAATTTATTCTAGAGCTTATTATATAATTTATTATCATTAATAATATGATTAATAATATTTTTAAATATCATCAATAATCATTTACCTATTACATTTCTCAGAATAATAGAACTCTAAAAACACAAATATTCATTTCAAAGTTACATAAGTTCTATATTCGTGGTTCAATGTAAAATTTTTCATGTTTCATAAATGACATGACAAGACATAATGGGTTAAGGAAAGCAGGTCTCTGATTTAGCAACTACACATATTATAAGGGATTTTCCCCATGCCACTAAGAAGACCGACAAACAAATTAGAAAAAAAAAAAAAAAAAAAGCAAACAGCTTCAAGCTTTCTGGGTGGACATAATTTTTGGGTGGATCTGTCAGGGTTCAAATGACATGCAAGAGAGAGGTTCCATAGCGGGCAAATGCGGTCTCTCCAACCTGGCAACTGATAACTACCCTCTTAGCTCCTTGCTTGTCCCCTTCACTCTTTTTTCTCTTTCCCTTGCTCGTTTCTCCTTTCGTGACCTTCTTTGGCCTCTGACTTTCTTTTCAAACACTCCAAAATGAGCTCTTCCTCTCACCCTATTTTGAGGGGCTTATATTTTCCAGTCTTTTGTAACCACGGAAAGTTTTAAAAATGGAAGAAAAACAATCAAAACTTCTCTGATACATGTGGTGAAAAACATCTTAACTGGGTAGAAAGATCTTTAGAATCATCCGACTTTCTCCGTGAAGAGAAAAAAAATCGCAAATGACTTTTCATGATCTTCTCCTGTGATGTTCTCTTGCGTGGAGAGCCTGGCAAAAGCAGGGGGAGTCCTGCAATTCTGAGGTGTGCCCCTGGAGCTGCTCAGGCTCCTTTCACCTCTGCCTGAGACAAACTCCCCTGGGACATCGGGACTCAACACCTAGGACACACAAATCCAGGCCCAGATCTCTACTGGGCGGAGTTTGAGGCTTCAGTGGATTCTCTACATTGGGGTGCAAAATCCTGGGGCAACTTCGGCCCCTACTGGCCTCAATAGAGACTAGGAAGATTGGGATTATTCAGACAAAATGGTGACAGGTAAGAATCCAATGAAACCAACAGAAATGCACCCAACTCGCTCAAACCCAGGACAGAAAATCGAGTCTCATCACCACACCACTAAGCTAAGGAATGATATTTCATATTTTAAGTAATTTCTACTTGCACAGAAACATGAATATAGGTCAAAATATGAGGAGAAGTTGGAGTAGGAGAAAACCTGGGGTGAAGGATTTGGTGGTCAAAGGCTGAAGGTCACCTGAGGACTCAGGGTGGGTTGCCGGGTCACTCAGCCCCTTGGCTGAGGTTTGGGGACCTCCAAAGTCAGTGAGCATGGAGTCAGCAAAATCACTGAAAAGAAGACATCCCAAGCTGGGACACCCAGAATTGATGTGTCCCAATTTCACAGTAGTTGCTGCCTGAGGATGGTCCTCATTTATCCAAATTAATGAGCTAAGGAACAGGGTGTGGGACAAAGGCTGGGTGGTGAAGAGGACATGACACAGGAAACTGGAATATCTGCTACCCTCAGCTACTTCCTTTCCTGGACAGAAACCCTCCTATCCAGTAAAGCAGGATGTGGAAGTAGAAACCATGTCTCGCTTACAGAATGAATAAAAATGGCTTTTATCCCAACTAAATGGAAAGTCCCATGGAGACTTGAACTCAGATTGCTGGACTCAGAGTCCAGAGTGCTCACCATTACACCATGGAAACCACAACAACCTCACCTGCTAGCCTCACTATAGGTTTGTAAATTCTTTCTTCAGCTTCCATTGGACTCTAGAATACCTTCCTCTAGTGTTTTTCCTTGTCAGACAGGATCCAGGTACCTTCACTCTACAACGGGAGGAGGAGCCACATTCCCCACTTCTCCACTTCTCCCTGTTCATTTCTTTTGGATTATACTTAAAAGAATGAAATTAAATCCACTTTGAGATTAAAGACATGCAAGAGTGTTTTAGTCCTCCACCAGACCCACCCGTTCCTCCTAGGTTGGTAGTATTTCCTACCATGGCAAACAATTCCTGCTCCACCCCTAAAAAGTTTTTCTTTACTCTTCTTTGCAATTTTCCTCTTCCCATTAATTATCCAGAGAGTGCTGATGACCTTCAGAAGTGGATTTGGGATTCACTGTAATTTCTCCTTTTCCTCTCCTTTATCCCTGATCCATTTTTTCACTTTTCATCTTATTCCCCATTTTCCTCTTCCTCCACCTCCCTCGCTACTACCACTCACCTTTACATGCTCCTGGATCTCTATTCAGCACAGATTATCAGAATGTCTGGAAGGGTGCCACAGTCTGAAAGGAAGGTGAAGAATTGCTGTTCACCAATGCAAGCAGCCCTACTCCTTCTAAGGTCAGAACCCTGTGCTGGTCTTTGCTGGGAAGATAGATTGAGTAAGTTCCAGCTGAGTGACTGAGCATCCCAAGGCAGTCCTCCCCTGGTCAACACAGGCCTTAGGCTGGCACAGAACAAACCCAGAGCTAAGGCGATCCAAAGGTGAAGAACCTCGGGTTCAACACAGCTTAAGACTGACTTGCTAAGTTCAGCAAAACCAATCCACCTTGCATAATGCTCCTTTAATACCCTAATTTAGAAATGGCAATAGTTCTCCTCATCGCCCCCTTGCGGCTACATCGGGCATGGAATACAATGACCAGAGCTGCTAGAGCAGCTGCCAGCTGCCTGTCAGAGAAGTGGAAAGTCCAACAAAGACTGAGAAAATACAAAAAGAAATAGGAATGCTCCTCTCTCCTGGGTAAAAGCAATGTTGAGAAACTAACAATCTGGCATTTTAGGATTCAGAAAATGAGTCCATAGTCATTGGCAGGTGGAAGGAAAACTGATTTACAAGGACCTCTATCCTGCTGCTAGCCCTTCTACCTTTACTCTTTCAATTGTGTGGCCAGTATCTGTGTACAAATTCAACATCAGAGTATTTGGACATTCCTAACTCTTGAGTGGAGACTGAGATCTTGGAGAGCTCCCCTAGTCTGTTCAGTGGAAAATTAGTGAACCAAGAGTGGCAGTTTATATATGATAAGCAGTCATTGCTCTAGGAGAAATCAGTATGAAGGAACAGAATTTAATTTTTATCTATGTATTTTCTTGTATCATGTGAGTAACTTACAAAAAGAACACATCCATGTGATCCTTGTGTTTAAAAAGACAAAGGAAGAAAATAAGAAAAAAGAAAGATGATTCAGATGCCTATTAAAAGTAATTTAATTGGGGAGGTGAGGAATTTATTTAGAGAGGCAATACTGAGAGGCAGCCAAAGTCCTGATAAGATCCTAGGGAACAAACCTGGAGCTCTACTCAGACAGCTGGGGCAGAGGAAAGTGATTTGGGCACTAGTCTAAGCAACGTCCTCCTGCAAGTGTCTTCTGGAATCCATCCCCACCATCTTTTCTCTAAATGGCTCTCAAAAACACCTTCCCTTCCTCAGGCTGGTTGGTATTTGTGAAAATACTGTTTGATCACGTGGGTTAATGATTTCATAATAACTTGACCCTATTTCACACATTAAGAATGACCCAGTCACATATAAACACAAAGGAGCACTCTGCAGTCTGAAATGTGAGCAGCTTCTTTTGGAACTGGCATGGATATGTTTTTTTATGTGAGAGGGGACAAAAGCAAGTTACAAAGGGGTGTGGTAAGGGAAAAGGGGGTTAGATAATATTAATTAGATATATTGCTCCTTCAGGAACAATATTTTGCAGAAAATGGAGGGTTTTTTAAATCTAAGTGTACTTGGGAATGGATCTAAGGCATAGAAGTAATAAGAACATTCAGGGCTAGAGTTGTAGCTCAGTGGTAGAGTACTCACCTGACATGTGCAAGGCAGTGAGTAGACTCTGTTCTCAGTACCACATGAAAAATATGTAAAATGGAGATAATTGTGTTCAACTATTGCTAAGAGTATTTTTTTTAAAATGACTTTTATAAGTATATCTTAATCAAGTTATTTTTAAAATCACATCAATATTTTATGTATCCAAAAAGAGTGGAAAGGTAACCTTAAAAAAAGCAGAACAAATGAACAATATATCAAATGATAATATAACCACATAAAATTTATTTCAAGTAAATTTAGAAGGCAGTGGTTATCTTTCTATAGTTGAGTATACCCTGAGGACATATTGAACTGTATTTAGTAAGTTTATTGGTGGCAGAGGAATTGATATAATAATTCTGGATCTGTTTTGTAAGACAGGATACAACAAATAAATAAATGCTTTGAAATTTCTCTGGAAAATGGTTATCAACTTTGGCAGAGAAGGACAAAAGTATGAAATGGGAAAAGTTAGAGAAGAACCCTATGGTGTTGGGTTGGAGTTGTAGATAGCTATGTCAATTCATGATACCCACTAGTAGAGCCTTGAAGCAATGGTATCCAAGCAGCAGTGAGCATATATAGTGTCCACAGCTTGGTCTCTGAATACCATTTCCTACTAAAGGAAATTCAGATTCCCTGTCTAAAAAAAAAAAAATCTTTGCTTTGGGTTTGGAAAAATAAAATTGCAAGATGAACTTGGAACACCTTCTTGTGCCCCAAGATTAATAGGGACTTTTCCTAAAGTAACAGATGCCAACTAGAAGAAGTACCTCTAGTCAAATCAAAGACCACTGGAACACCAAAAATGCAATAACTATAAGGCATTACAACATGTTGAATAAAAAATGATTCCATATATTATTCATGCTATATACACATGGTGGAATCCATCTAGCATCCTTACAGAAAAGAGGGAAAACTACTAAATAGAAGAATATCAGTTAGATCATGAAGGAAATAATAAGACTGTCTTTGTTCAAGAATACAAGCTTATAAGTAATGTTCAAGTTTTAATTTATTTTAGAATCCCAGTGATAAAGAGGATGCACCTGATCTTTTTTATTAACTATGTTTGTTTTTTTGACTGTAGAGTATGGTTTACATGAGCATTCATAGTAATGGTAGTCCAAAAGGCTAGTTTTGCTACCCTAGTCCCTCTCTGTAGCCAAAATTTTACTACTGAGGCATGGTTTCATTTACCTAAGTTCCTACCAATTTTCTGGTTCAACATAATTACTCTGAATTTTTATTTGACTAATTTTATTTATATAGAGTTATAGAAGTGCTAATTATGAGACTGGGTTGTAGTTCAGCAGTAGAGTGTCTGCCTAGGTGTGAGGCATTCTGTTCAATCCTCAGCACCACATAAAAATAAAATAAAGGTATTTTGTTCATCTACAACTGAAAAGAAATTTTAAAACAGAAGTGCTAATTATGTACATAAATATCCTTGTTAATATATAGGCAATATAACTAGATACTGAAGACTGAGAATTAACTTCTTTTTGGAAACTTCATAAAGTCTATAGGTTGTAATTTACTTTTTGGAGTGCAAGCAGTATTTTCTTTTCAGTTTTACTTAGAGTAAGGATTCAGAATTAGTATTTACCAGGATTTATCAGTTTCATCTAAAACCATAAGGCTACTTCCTCCCTCCCCATTCACATTCTTCAATGTTACAAGCCAATAGGAAGAAACATCTTTTACTACCTATAATAGAGTCTGGGATTCTGTAAGGAATACACCAGGTAAGAGACCATTTCTGTGACAGGACCTGGCAAGTATCATTTCTATAGATGAAGCATAGCTCTTTTTCCTTCATAGTAAGATTTTATGCCAAATTAAATAAGACTTGTGCCTTGGTCATGGATATAATATATTTAATTATGTTATTGTTTTAGTTTTCTGTTGCTGTGACTAAATACCTGAGAAAATCAATTAGAAGAAGAAAGACTTGTTTTGGCTCTTTGTTTTAAAGGTTTCAATCTATGGCCTGCTGGCTCCATTGTCTCTAGGCCCGAGGCAAGGAAAAATATGGTGGCAGAAGTGTCTAACAAAGAAGGCAGTTCACCTCATGGTGGCTGGGAAGCAGAGTGAGAGAGTGAGGAAAGTGCCTAGGACAAGATATACCCTTCCATGTCATACCCCCAGTTACATATGTCCTCCTACTAGACCCCACCTCCCATAGTTTCTACCACTTCCTAACCCAACAATGGATTAATTCACTGTTGAAGTTAGAGCCTCATGATCCAACCACTTCACAGAAGGTCCATCTCTGAATACTGCTGAATCAGGAACCCAATCATTAACATATGAGACTGAGAAACATTCTGGATCCAAACTGTAACAGTTATGACAGGAAGACTGAGGATTCTTACTGTGTATTTATAAGTAAATATAGAATCATAAAAAGTAAAAAATATTAGTAAATGTACTTTGCATTATGTTTAACCATAAACAATTGTTAAATTGTTCTGAGCAAATTTTTAGACCAATCAGCTATTTAAGAGTAATTCTTGGTGATTAATTAGTTTATAACCTATATTAACATCTTTGTTTTTTTCACAAACTCAAAGGATCAGTTGATACAGATGCCATTAAACAGTGTTCCTTTCTAATTTGTACAAATTCTTCTAAATGAAACATTTGGAGTATACTTTATAAAGGGAGTTTCTCATATACACTAAAAAGAACATTAGTCACAGTTTGATTAATTATTTTGATCCACTTAGCTTGGTAATTAATTCATATTTTGTTGATCTCTGTGTAAGTAGTCTACTTCATAAAGTCTTCAGCTCGTGAATTAAAAAAAGTTGGAGAAATTCTGATACCATCAGTTATATGTAGTCTAACAAATTTCTGAAACAATGATGCTCTATTATAATGGGAAGATGTTTTTGTATGTTTTTTTACCAGGATTTTGTTAAGGATTTTTGTGCCTATATTCATCAGAGATATTGGTCTAAAATAAAATACTTGGGAATAAATTTAACCAAAGAGGTGAATGATCTCTACAATGAAAACTACAGAACATGAAAGAAGAAAATTGAAGAAGACCTTTTATGATGGAATGATCTTCCATGTTCTTGGATAGGCAGAATTAATATTATCAAAATGACCATACTTCCAAAGGTGTTATACAGATTTAATGCAATTCCAATTTAAACCCCAGTTACATTTCTCATAGAAACAGAAAAGGCAATCATGAAACTCATCTAGAAGAACAAAAGACCCAGAATAGCCAAAACAATCATGGACAGGAAGATTGATGCAGGTGGTATCACAATACCAGACCTTAAACTATACTATAGAGTGATAGTAACAAAAATGTCATGGTATTGGGACTAAAACAAACAGGTAGAGCAATGGTACAGAATAGAAGACACAGATGCATAACCACATAAGTACAGTTATCTCATACTAGATAATCATGCCAAAAACAAGCAAGGGAGAAAAGATAGCCTCTTCAACAAATTGTGCTGGAAAAACTGGAAACCCATATGCAGTAAAATGAAATTAAAACCCTATCTCTCACCCTGTGCAAAATTCAATTAAAAATGGATCAAAGATCTAGGAATTAGGCTTAAGACCCTTCATCAAATAGAAAAGTAGGCTGTAATTTCCATCACATTGGCTTAGGACCAGACTTCATTAACAAGACCACCATAGTGCAAGAAATTAATGTAAGAATCAATTAATGAAATAGACTCAAACTAAAATTTTTTTCTCAGCAAAGAAAGCAATCAATAATGTGATAAGAGAGCCTAGAGAGTGGGAGAAAATCTTTTCCACACATACTTCAGACAGAGCACAAATGTCCAAAGTTTATAAAGAACTTAAAAAACTTTACACCCAAACTACAAAGAACCAATCAATAAATGGGCTAAGGAACTGGGCAGACATTTCACAGAAGAAAATATACAGGTGATCAACAAATATATGAAAAAGTGCTCATCATCCCAATTAATTAGAGAAATACAAATTAAAACCACCCTAAGATTTTACCTAACTCCATTTAGAATTGCTATTGTCAAGAACACAAGCAATAATAAGTGTTGGCATGGATATGGGGGAAAAGGCACATTCAAACATTGCTGGTGGAGTTGCAAATTGGTGCAGCCACTCTGGAAAGCAGTATGGAGATTCATCAGAAAACTTGGAATGGACCCACCATTTGACACAGCTATCCCACTCCTTGATTTATACCCAAAGGACTTAAAATCAGCATACTACAGTGATGCAGCCACATCAATGTTCTAGCAGCTCAATTTACAATAGCTAGATTGTGGGACCAACTGAAATGCCCTTCAATTGTTCAATGGATAAAGAAACTGAAGTATATATACACAATGGAATATTACTCAGCCATAGAAAATAATGGCATTTTTTGGTAAATGATTGAAGTTGGAAAAGATCATACTAAGTGAAATAGGTCAATCCCATAAAACCAAAGGTCAAATGTTTTCTCTGATATGTAAATGATGATATATAACAAGGGGGGTGGTGGGAGGAAGAGAAGAATGAAAGAACTATGGATGATATAGAGAAAAATGGTGTGGGAGGGGATGGAAGACAGAAAGATAGTAGAATGAAACAGTGTCACCCTATGTATATTTATGATTACATGAATGGTGTGAATCTATGTTGTGTACAACCATAGAAATAAAAAGTTGTAGCCCATTTGTGTACAATGAATCAAAATGCAGCCGGTAAAAATAAAAATAAATAATTTTTAAAAGTACATACTTAAACATTACCTGTGGTTTATCCGAAATTCAAGTTTAATTGGGTGCTCTCTATATTTGATTTGGGAAACCTAGTGCTGGGTCAACAGGAACTTATTAACTAGAGGAGAAGCATTTAAATATTTTAACAGCACATATAACCATCCTCTGTGTCTCCATTCTGGTCTGCTTTGCCTAGAAGGATTAGTTATTTATAAGTTGAAGCCCTCCAGCAGAATGGGACCTTGTGTGTCTTTCATCTTAGTACCTCGAGTAGCAAGTATTTTAAAGCTAGAAATTCAGAATTTTATTATTCAACGGACAACAGGAAAAGGCAAATAGACTGAGGTCATCAGTAAATTTGCAGGATTAGAACCAGCCCCCAGGTGATCTTGGCTGGCTGTTCCTCTGTGGGGGCGCATGGCTCTCCTGGCAGTGCTTAACAGAGTTTCACTGAAGGATGATTGCAAAGACTCATCCTAAAAGGATTGCATGCCAGATGTATGCCTCCCTAGCTTGGATGTTTTTCATTGGAGTTTTCCTAAAAATATATTACTCATTTCAGTCTGGCGATCTTGCTAGAGGTGATGGGAATAATTCTACAAATTTCCAGAAAAACATCATGGAGACAAAACACATGTTGAAACCCTGTGAGATTAACCGCACTACAGAAGAATGTTTTTATTATGTTAAAAATCAAACACTACATTTACTGGCACAGCCAGAACCTGCTGGGGCACATAAACTTATAGATAACAATGTTTCACCAAGTTCTAAGCACAAAGCACCTCCCACAGTAACTACTAGATATTGACCAGCTTATTTTATCAATGGCAAGCCCTGGTACCCCCCTAAGGTAAGCCCTTAGAGAAGGTAGATATAGATCTCCCCCTGTCTCCTACAGGGTGGTTTAATCCAGATGATGGTTTTGTTTATGTGTGGTGGTAAGGTAAAAGAATAAGGTTTCACAACATTCCTTCCTTCCTACAAAGAATAGGTCACCCCCATAATAAACATTGGTACACAATGCCCTGTTCTGGGAAAAAGAGCTACATAAGACAATGTAATTTATTCAGTAAAAAATCTTGGTCATAAGAACCACTGTGACTGCTGCCTTCCTGTAGACCTTAACTCAGCAATTTAGATATTAACCAGATGGACCTAGTAGAGGTGGTCACATGACATTATTTGTCTATTGCTTTACCGCAAAAGTAATAAGAACAGTCTTAGATCATATGGAGTTTAGATATTAAGGAAATAAACATTGTGTTAGCTCATTGACATAGTTAGATATTCTTAAAACAATTGTGATTAAGTAAGGATAATCTGTAAGTTTACTGTTTTCTCATCATCTTTCGGTAAAAACAAATTTCTGCCTATGCTTTGGAAACTTCTTTGATTTTATTAATCACAAATCTGTCATCAAAGCCTGAAAAAAAAAATGTATGTAAACCTAGCCTTCCCCAGAATAAAGTGGGATTGATTGCACCAGAACTAGAGTCTGTGTCTTTCATTCTCCATCCATCACCGACGCTGTCTCCCCGTGCTCTGTTTACCAGTGTGGAACCCATGGACTCCTGCTAGGACTAGACCCTGGCAAGTGTCGCCCAATGTGGGGCACTCTGGTAAGCCCCCCATTTATTAATATTAATTTCTTTCCTTTTTGAGACAGCTAGGATCCTGCCTGGGGTGCCGCGGACCCCTCGGTAGAGGAGGCTGAGAAAGGAGAGACAGGGATAGAAAGAACAGCTACCATGGGAGGTAGTGAAAGCAAAGAAAGAGCACTATTTATTGATATTGCTAAGCACTTATTAACTAAAAGAGGAACACATGTAGAAACAGCTCAATTAAAAAGATTTTTTTCATTTTGTGCAAGAATGTGCCCCTTGGTTTCCTGAACAGGGTATTTTAGATGTTAAAACCTGGAAAAAGCTAGGCGATGGTATGCATGCACATCATAGATTATATGGCAATGAAAAAGTCCCCGCCGATGCTTTTGCATTGTGGAAACTTTTTAGGGACTGTTTAGACCCTAGACATGAAAGTGAACAGCTAAGTAAAAGGGTAAAATCACCAGACGAAATGTCAGAAAAGGAGACTTTGCTGACAGCCTCAGTTAAAAAATATACAGAGGAAACTCAGAGTGAAAGTGAAAGTGAATCAGATGGTGATGAAGATGGGAAAAAGGAGAAAGGTCTACCTGATCAGCTCTCCCCATCTGATGAGGAGGACTTGGAAGAAGCAGCTTTCAGATATCATAATGAAGATCCATCTTTGGTGGCTCCTGTTGTGCCAGCTCTTCCTAAACCCCCAGAGAAAATAAAAAGGAAAGTCCAAAAGGTAGAATTTCTAGGTGCCTTTAGTGAGGCACAAAAACAGGGAGATTTAGTATTTGTTGCCCTATAGTATGGGCTATAAATGAGGGAGGAGAGCCTCATTGGGAGCCTGTCTCTCTTTTAAAGTGTTAAAAGAACTAAAAGCAGCTGTAAAAGATTTAGGACCTACTTCCCCTTATACTATTCAGCTAGTGGAGAATGTCCTTCTCCTGTGGCTGTCCCTAAGGGCTATCATATCATAGTCATTGACTTACAAGATTGCTTCTTTACTATTCCATTAGCCAAACAAGACAGGTGGCAATTTGCATTTAGTTTACTGTCACCTAATTTACAAAGACCTTATCAGAGATTTCAGTGGAAAATCTTGCCTCAAGGTATGAAAAATAGTCCTACTTTGTGTCAAAATTTGTGGATCAGGCTCTGATTAATTGTAGACAAAAGTATCCAGACTGCTATATGATTCACTATATGAATGATATATTGATTGCACATTCTCAAAGCCATTTGTTACAAATAATATTACAGGATTGTGATGGGCTGACAGATCTGACTCCATGAGAATGTTATAGGCCAGACTCTAAAGGAAATAACTAAACAGACTCCATTTTGCTCTGAGACTCCATGTTATGTAGGAAATAAGCTTCTCCCATGGAAACACCCCGCCTCTGTGCCCATCATTAGTTACTTGGTGTGACATGTTTAATAATATACAATGGCAACTCCTATGTAGTAAAGAATTGCTCTCCTTTGATTCCTATTGCTCTTAAACAATGTACCGTGTAAACAGTAATTGTGTGGATGTTAGCAACCATTCTTTAGTTTGTACCTAGGTAAGGGTCATTTTGACCCACTTTCCCCTCTGTTGATGATCTCATGATGTTAGTTTGTAATTTTGAATCATAACCACAGACACTTATGATTGATGTGATTTTTGGTATAAGAACCCCTACAACCCTGTGGTCAGGGCTGTTCTCCCAATAGCCATTTTTTTGGGTATTGTGTCAGACAGTCAGCTGGCCAGCTTAATAAAGACTCAAATTTGGACTTCTCAGTGGTGATCGGTCTGTTATTAAATTGTGCCCCATAACATTCCGAGGCCCCAGCAAGATCCTCACTGCCTGGTGAGCAACCACCACTCACCACTGACCTGGAAACTCCTGCGGAGGGGAGAGGCCTCAACTGTTGCTCCTAGGGGAAGGCCTCTGAGAGACGTTCCTCAGCCCCAGTCTGCATGGTCTGTGAAGCACCGCCCCAGTACTGAACTAAATTCTCCGAGATAGTCACCAGTTTCTGCACCCCTGGGGGACCGGTAAGTCTGTTTCTGGTGGATCAGCATCTGGGGACTCTGAGGAAGGCTGGACGCAGCATTACTTCCTGAGTCTGGGGCTGGCAAGACATTGCTCAGTTCCTCTGATCTGGAATCTGGAGTGGCCACTTGTCTGTGTCTTTGGTGTTTTATCTGTTCTGTGTTTGTTTATCCTTTTCTGTTTTTTTTTGTTGTTGTTGTTGTTGCCCTTACGTGTAAGCATGGGTCAGTCTCCCTCATGTCAGTCATGTACTCCCCTCCAGTGCATGTTAACTAATTTCCAGGAATTCCAGAAGAGAGCCAGTGACTACAGAACCCTCTGCGAAGTCTTTTCTCTCTCTAAATTCTGTGAGAGAGAATGACCAAAGTTTGAGGTCAGATGGCCCCCTCAGGGGACCACCAAATTGTCTTTGGGCAGCCTGAACAATCTGATCAAATGTTTTATAGTCAAATTTGGAAAAAAAAGGTTAAAAAGGTTTTTTTTTTTCTGTCTATAAGGTAAGTTTATTTTCCTCACCTTCTGAGTAGTTTTTACAATGGAATATCCTATAACTAGTTCACTGTGCTAATTTAAATGATTTTTATATTTATATATGCATATACATATACATGAACAGATATATAATTTTCCACTTGATAAGCCTAGTAATACTAGTGTCTATCCTATGTTTATGACATCTGATTTTCACAATCTATATATTCATTATTCTTTTTCTCCAATCTATGTATTTAGTAAATACTTCATTTTTCTTATATGGGTCTAGAAAATTTATACGAAGTATAAGCTTTCCTATTTTTCTTAAAAAGTAATCTTTTCTTTCCATTAAGCTTATATAAGGAAGTTTGTACAGTGTGAGGTTATAAATATATTCAGAGAAGTTCAAGTGGTGATCTAGAGGCCTAGTGGATAAAAATGCCCCCAACATAATACTTAAAAATGTAACAAAATAAATTCTTTCTTTCCTTGAGAGTGTTTTAACATCTGGAATAATAGATGTTGCTTTTTGTTATATTTCTCTCATTCATATTTTTTTTAATTTTTAATTTTAATTAAAAATCATAAATTTACATAGGGCAATGTTGTTTGATTCATTTTCTTATTTTTTCCCCTTCCCCCTCCCCTCCCACCCCACTTTTCCCTCTATACATTCCTTTCTTCCTCATTCTTACCACCCTCCTTATCCCTAACCCTAAACCTAACCCTAACCCTAATACTAACCCCTCCTACCCCCCTTATATGTCCTCATCTGCTTATCAGCGAGATCATTCGTCCTTTAGTTTTTTGAGATTGACTTATCTCACTTAGCATGATACCCTCCAATTTCATCCATTTGCCTGCGAATGCCATAATTTTGTCATTCCTCATGGCGGAGTAATATTCCATTGTATATATATATGCCACAGTTTCTTTATCCATTCATCAATTGAAGGGCATCTGGGTTGGTTCCACAATCTGGCTATAGTGAATTGAGCAGCTATGAACATTGATGTGGCTGTATCTCTATAGTATGCTGATTTTAAGTCCTTTGGGTATAGGCCAAGGAGTGGGATAACTGGGTCAAATGGTGGTTCCATTCCAAGCTTTCTGAGGAATCTCCATACTGCTTTCCAGAGTGGCTGCACTAGTTTGCAACCCCACCAGCAATGTATGAGTGTACCTTTTTCCCCACATCCTCGCCAACACATATTTTTGCTTATGTTCTTGATAATCGCCATTCTAATTGGGGTGAGATGAAATCAGGATAGTTTTGATTTGCAATTCTCTTATTACTAGAGATGTTGAACATTTTTTCATATATCTGTTGATTGCTTGTAGATCGTCTTCTGTGAAGTGTCTGTTCATTTCCTTAAGCCCATTTGTTGATTGGATTATTTGTATTCTTGGTGTAGAGTTTTTTGAGTTCTTTATAGATTCGGGATATTAGCGCTCTATCTGAAGTATGATTGGCAAAGATATTCTCCCACTCTGTAGGCTCTCTCTTCACATTACTGATTGTTTCCTTTGCTGAGAGAAAGCTTTTTAGTTTGAATCTATCCCAGTTGTTCATTCTTGCTTTTATTTCTTGGGCTATGGGAGTCCTGTTAAGGAAGTCTGCTCCTAAGCCAACAAGTTGAAGGTTTGGGCCTACTTTTTCTTCTATAAGATGCAGGGTCTCTGGTCTGATTCCGAGGTCCTTGATCCATTGTGAGTTGAGTTTTGTGCAGGGTGAGAGATAAGGGTTTAATTTCATTCTGCTGCATATCGTTTTCCAGTTTTCCCAGCACCATTTGTTGAAGAGGCTATCTTTTCTCCATTGTATACTTTTGGCCCCTTTGTCTAGTATGAGAAAATTGTATTTATTTGGGTTTGTGTCCATGTCCTCTATTCTGTATCATTGATCTACCTGTCTATTTTGGTACCAATACCATGCCGTTTTTGTTACTATTGCTTTGTAGTAGAGTTGAAGATCTGGTATTGCAATACCCCCTGTTTCACTCTTCCTGCTAAGGATTGCTTTAGCTATTCTGGGTTTCTTATTCTTCCAGATGAATTTCATAATTGCTTGCTCTATTTCTGTAAGGTACATCATTGGTATTTTAATTGGAATTGCATTGAATCTATATAGCACTTTTGGTAGTATGGCCATTTTCACAATATTAATTCTTCCTATCCATGAACATGGGAGATCTTTCCATCTTCTAAGGTTTTCTTTAATTTCTTTCTTTAGTGTTCTGTAGTTCTCATTGTAGAGGTCTTTCTCCTCTTTTGTGAGATTGATTCCCAAGTATTTTATTTTTTTTTTTTGATGCTATTGTGAATGGGGTAGTTTTCCTAATTTCTCTTTCTGAAGATTCATCACTTATGTATACAAATGCATTGGATTTATGAACATTGATCTTGTAACCTGCAACTTTACTGAATTCACTTATGAGTTCTAAGAGTTTTCTGGTGGAATTTCCAGGTTCCTCTAAATATATAATCATGTCATCAGCGAACAGGGATACTTTGAGTTCCTCTTTTCCAATTCGTATCCCTTTAATTTCTTTGGTGTGTCTAATTGCTCTGGCTAGAGTCTCAAGAACAATGTTGAATAGAAGTGGTGAAAGAGGGCATCCCTGCCTTGTTCCAGTTTTTAGGGGGAATGCTTTCAGTTTTTCACCATTTAGAATGATATTGGCCATGGGCTTAGCATAGATGGCCTTCACAATGTTAAGGAATGATCCCACTACCCCAATTTTTTCTAGTGTTTTGAGCATGAAGGGATGCTGTATTTTATCGAATGTGCTTTTTCTGCATCTATTGAAATAATCATGTGATTCTTAACTTTTAGTCTGTTGATATGGTGAATGACATTTATTGATTTCCGGATGTTGAACCAACCTTGCATCCCTGGGATAAAACCCACTTGATCGTGATGCACTATCTTTTTAATATATTTTTGTATACGATTTGCTAAAATTTTGTTGAGAATTTTTGCATCAATGTTCATTAAGGATATTGGTCTGAAATTTTCTTTCCTCGATGTATCTCTGTCTGGTTTAGGTATCAGGGTGATATTGGCTTCATAGAATGAGTTTGGGAGGGTTCCCTCCTCTTCTATTTTATGGAATACTTTGAGAAGTATTGGAATGAGCTCTTCTTTAAAGGTTTTGTAGAACTCGGCTGAGAACCCATCTGGTCCCGGACTTTTCTTTGTTGATAGGCTTTTGATGACCTCTTCTATTTCATTGCTTGAAATTGATTTATTTAAGTTGTGTATATCTTCCTCGTTCAGTTTAGGCAATTCATATGTCTCTAGAAACTTGTTGATGTCTTCGAGGTTTTCTATTTTGTTGGAGTATAGATTTTCAAAATAGCTTCTAATTATGTTTTGTATTTCACTCGTGTCTGTTGTGATATTTCCTTGTTCATTCTGAATTTTAGTAATTTGAGCTTTCTCCCTCTTTCTCTTTGTTAGCGTGGCTAAGGGTTTATCAATTTTGTTTATTTATTGAAAGAACCAACTATTTATTTCGTTAATATTTCTGATTGTTTTTTTTTGTTTCAATTTCGTTGATTTCAGCTCTGATTTTAACTATTTCCTGTCTTCTACTACTTTTGGTGTTGGTCTGCTCTTCTTTTTCTAGGGCTTTGAGCTGTAGTGTTAAGTCGTTTATTTGTTGATTTCTACTTCCTTTGTTGAATGCTCCCCATGAAATAAATCTTCCTCTCAGTACTGCTTTCATAGTGTCCCAGAGATTTTGATATGCTGTGTCTTTGTTCTCATTTACTTCTAAGAATTTTTTAATTTCCCTCCTGATGTCTTCTGTTATCCATTCATCGTATAATAGTGTATTATTTAATCTCCAAATATTGGAGAAGTTTCTGTTTTTTATTCTGTCATTTATTTCTAATTTCAGTCCATTGTGATCTGATAGAGTACAAGGTAGTATCTCTATCTTCTTGTATTTGTTAACAGTAGCTTTGTGGCATAAAACATGGTCTATTTTAGAGAAGGATCCGTGTTCTGCTGAGAAGAAAGTGTATTCGTTCTTTGTTGGATGGTATATTCTATATAAGTCAGTTAAGTCTAAATTGTTGATTGTGTTATTGAGATCTATGGTTTCTTTATTCAATTTTTGTTTGGATGATCTATCCAGCGGTGAGAGAGGTGTGTTAAAATCGCCTAGTATTATTGTGTTGTGGTCTATTTGATTTCTGGATTTGAGAAGGATTTGTTTGACGTACATGGATAAGCCAATGTTCGGGGCATAGATATTTATGATTGTTATGTCTTGCTGATTTATGCTTCCCTTAAGCAGTATGTAATGTCCTTCTTTATCCCTTCTGACTAGTTTTGGCTTAAAGTCCACATTATCGGAAATGAGGATGGATACTCCAGCTTTTTTGCTGTGTCCGTGTGCATGGTATGTTTTTTCCCATCCTTTCACCTTCAGTCTGTGGGTATCTCTTTCTATGAGATGATTCTCTTGCAGGCAGCATATTGTTGGATTTTTCTTTTTAATCCAATCTGCCAGTCTATGTCTTTTGATTGATGAGTTCAGGCCATTAACATTCAGGGTTATTATTGTGATATGATTTGTATTCCTAGTCATTGGACTCATTTTTGCTTTTTGACATGATTTGGTTTCTCCTTTATTTGGCTATTCCTTTAGGCTAGTTCCTCCCGTTGCTGATTTACATCGTTGTTTTTCATCTCTTCCTCATGGAATATTTTGCTGAGAATGTTGTGTAATGCCGGCTTTCTTTTAGTAAATTCCTTTAGCTTTTGCTTATCGTGGAAGGATTTTATCTCATCATCAAATCTGAAAGTAAGTTTTGCTGGGTATAAAATTCTTGGTTGGCATCCATTTTCTTTCAGGGCTTGGTAAATGTTGTTCCAGGCCCTTCTAGCTTTTAGGGTCTGGACTAAAAAATCTGCTGATATTCTTATTGGTTTCCCCCTGAATGTAATCTGATTCTTTTCTCTCGTGGCCTTTAAAATTCTGTCTTTATTTTGAATGTTAGATATTTTCATAATAATGTGCCTTGGTGTAGGTCTGTTGTAATTTTGCATATTTGGAGACCTATAAGCCTCTGGTACTTGGTTTTCCATTTCATTCTTGAGATTTGGGAAATTTTCTGATATTATTTCATTGAATAGATTGTTCATTCCTTTGGTTTGTTTCTCTAAGCCTTCCTCAATCCCAATTATTCTTAAATTTGGCCTCTTCATGATATCCCATAATTCTTGTAAATTCTGTTCATGATGTCTTACCATCTTCTCTGTTTGGTCAACCTTGTTTTCAAGATTAAATATTTTGTCTTCAATATCTGAAGTTCTGTCTTCCAGGTGATCTATCCTATTGTTTATGCTTTCTATGGCGTTTTTTACTTGGTTTATTGTTTCCTTCATTTCAAGGATTTCCGTTTGTTTTTTTTTCAATATCTCTAACTCTTTATTGAAATGCTCTTTTGCCTCCGTTATTTGCTCTTTTAACTGTTGATTAGTGTGTTCTTTTAATCCCTCATTTGTTCTTTCATCTCCTCGTTTGCTTCCCTGATTGTTTTAATTATGTACATTCTGAACTCCCTTTCGGACATTTCTTCTGCTGTGCTGTCATTGGGTTTTATTGATATAGTATCTAGGTTTGTTTGGGACATTTTCTTCCCTTGTTTTCTCATATTGGTCAGATGTCAATGGGACTCTGTGATATTGTAGATTTCCTCTATTGGCTTATAGTGACCCTGTAGATTTCCAGTGTATCACCTACCAGCCTTCAGTAGCCAGAAGTCTTGGATTAATTTGATAATGCAGTGCTTCCGAAGAACGCTGCCCCTAGCCTGCTACCGGTTCCAGGGAGAGAGACCTGGAGAGGTCTCTTGTTGCACAGCCCTGGTTCCAGAGGCTGGTTGTAGGTTGGAGGTCTCCACTGACTTTGGGACTTGTGGCTGGCTCTGTGTAGACAGGCTCTCACTGGGTGATTTGTCCCGAGAAGTTAGCCTAGAGAGGCTCTTCTGGAGGGGGGCTGGGCTGCTTGGGGAAGTCCCTGGCGCCCTGTGCTGGTCACTGAAGCAACCTGTGGGTGGGCTGTAGCTGGCAGTGGGGCAGGCTGGAGCTGGCTGGGGCGGGCCGGAGCTGGCCGCACTGCTTCTGTGCAGAAGGGCTCTCACTGGGGGGCCTGTTCCGAGAGGCTGGAGGATCTGTCCCTGTGGGTGGAGCCCACCGCCAGACTGCACCGAGCTGCCTGGGGGAGATGCTATCTGCCCTGTCCCACTCTACTAAGCCACTCGAATCCGGGCCTGCCGCCCAGCTGAGCTTCGCTGGGTGGGGGGGACTCACCCGTGGTTCTATTTTAGTCTGAGACTCTCAATGCCTCCCCTTCTTGAATCCTGGGTTCTGGGGCAACTGGAGATGCAGTCACCCTCTAGTCCGCCATCTTGGATCACCTCGTGGAAAAAAGCCTGCAGCTGGCGGGGGACAATGATGCCTGGAGAGGTCTCTGGCTGCCCAGTCCTGGTCCCAGAAGCTGCTTGCGTGTCAAATATCTCCACTGGCTTGGGAAGTTGTCGGTTAAAAAGGTTTTTAACCATGTTCACTAAAGCTTACATTAAAATATAAACTGCTGCCAATTGGAACTTCCAACTATTGGAGTTGGTCCACCAAAATGCCAGGCTAAAATTTTGATGGCTGCTATCCAAGAGACCAGGAAAACCGGTTTAGAACAAGACCCCAACCTAAGGTGGCTCTCCCAAGGAGACCAATGGAAGCAGCTCCCTTGCTCTCTCTTCGAGAAACTCCTTCAGGGAGGGATGGGGCATAACCTTGTCTATATTGTCTTAATTCTTTTTCATCTCAGGATGGAGGCCAAAAAAACTTTAAAAATTCTATTGTTTTTGAGTTCATAATTTCGATCCATTGTGCCTAGGAAACTTAAAACTGATAATGCTCCTGCTTATACTTCTAAATCATTTAAAGATTTTTGTTCCAGTTTTAACAATTCTCATTCTACAGGAATTCCTTATAATCCACAAGGACAAGCTATCATAGAAAGAAGTCATCAAAAGCTTAAAACTCAAATTACTAAATTAAAAGAGGGGGAATTAAAATATTCTTCCCCCATCCTATTATTCAACATGCCCTTTTTGTGTTAAATCATGTAAATGTTGATAAAGAAGGCAATTCTGCTATGATGAGGCATTGGGAAAGTAAAAGTTCAACTCAGGCCCTAGTAAAATGGAAAAATTTATTAACAGGTAAATGGAAGGGGCCTGAGAATTTGCTTACTTCCGGTCAAGGCTATGCTCGTGTATTTCCACAGGATGCTGAAATGCCTTTATGTATTCCAGATCGATTGATACTTTATTACAATAAGCCCTATCCGAAGGAGGAGAAAGAACAAAGGATATTGGAGCCCATACCAACCCAATCAGACGGAGGAAGACGGGTGAGTATTTAAGATGAAGAAACTTCGTTTTGCTCATTCTGAGCTACTCGCATCGCTGATCTTCTGCCATGGGGACAACTGAAGCGCTTGGCTGCCGCTGCTGCTGATGTGGTGACTGGTGCCAGAAAACCTAAAACCCCAGAAGCTTTGTTTCTTGCTTTGATTGCCCTTGTCTCGGCTCAGGTATTGCCTATTAATGCTCAATTTGATCCTAATGGGGAGGCTTATTGGACCTATTTTCCAAATCCTCCTCTGTTACATCCTACTACTTGGAGCAGGACCAATATAAAGGTATTTACTAATAAACATCAGGTACTTGGAGGCATTTCTAACTCTTTGATTCCTCATAAGATAGCATCTACTGTTACATTTCATGGCATTACTGAAGAGACACCCATGTACTTTAGTACAGATAATTTACATGTGCCACTGGGATGTCTCCCCCTAAGTTATAGAACTTATATTACTGATTCTCCTCATGAGGAGGAAGACAACAAAAGGGACATATGGTCCCTTGAGATAATTTCTCTGGGATATGAAAATCGTGATACTAATGTTTCAGTTACCTTGCCTCCTTCCTTTAAATTGTGATGACTTTAATAATCAAAAAGATACTGCTTGGAATTTAATTGATGTTGAGATTGATTTTCCAAAATGGTTTGAGTGTGACTTTCATCATGCCGCAGTACAATTCAAACCTCAAAGCTCAAAGACTATTATTACAGATTATTCCATGTCTGCTCCTGATTATGACTATAAACTATGGCTAAAGAATAGAAAGAATGATAGTCTTCATTTTGAATTTAATCCTTTTGTAACTAATGATCCAATTCATAGGTGGTTTATTCCTGGATGGGTGACACCTATCGTAGTAATTTAAATAATGGCAAATTTTCTTACTTTCCTGATTTATATAGACTGTTAGCAGCTACTAATATAGTATTATTACAAAGACCTAAGTTAAGTAAACCTAATGACTTTGCAGTACGTGCTTGTATAAATGCTCCTCATGCTATTCTTATGTCTACCATAAATGATTTCAATATCACTAAAAATAAGGATGCTTATAACATTTATTGCCAAGATTGTGTTCTTACTAATTGTGTTAATTGAACCATGTCTAAAGATTTAAAGGTGTTTTTAATTGTACATCAGCCTAATTAAGTTATATTGCCAGTTAATCTTACAGAATCTTGGTATGATAACCCAGGTGTTAAAATTTTAAAAAGTTAATGAACTTTTAAGGCCAAAAAGGTTTGTAGCAGCTTTGATCTTGGGAATAACAGCTCTTATCAGTGTAATCACTTCTTTAGCACTTTCTACCAGAGCCTTGGTACAGGAAATTCATACTGCTGCAAATGTAAATGATTTATCTCATAATGTATCCATTGTCCTGGCAGCACAGGAACAAGTAGATAAAAAGTTAGAAACTATAATTAATGCTCTTGAAGGAGCTATTTTTTTAAGGGTAATAAAATTCAAAATATTCAAATAAGAATGACCACTAGGTGTCATGCTAACTATAAATGGATTTGTGTTACTCCTTTGAAGATAGATAATGATACTAATTGGGAAAAGGTAAAGAATCATCTTAAAGGAGGTTGTAATAATACTAATATAGCTCCGGACATTCAGACTTTACAAAAACAAATAAAAATGTTAAGTCAAGCTCATCTTTCTGTGGTTCCAACAAATAATCTGGCTACTCAAATGTTTAACAATATTAAGGCCACTATTTTCAATAGTAATTTTCTGAATACTACTATTCAATGTGGATTAATTGGTGTTTGTATTTTAATTCTTATTTTTTGTTTTCCAGTCATCCTCCGAGCAATCCTCAGACTGATTCAGAGAGATAATGTCAAAGAAGGCATCGATTTCTTACAAAATAAAAAAGGGGGAGCTGCAGGGGTGCCTGGATCTCCTTGCAGTGCTTAACAGAGTTCCACTGAAGGATGATTGCAAAGACTCATCCTAAAAGGATTGCATGCCAGATGTATGCCTCCCTAGCTTGGATGTTATTCTGTGGAGATTTCCTAATAATATATTACTCACGTCAGTCTGGGGATCTTGCTAGAGGTGATGGGAATAATTCTACAAATTTCCAGAAAAACATCATGGAGACAAAACACATGTTGAAGCCCTGTGAAGTTAACCTCACTACAGAATAATATTTTTATTATGTTAAAAAGCAAACACTGCATTTACTGGCACTGCCAGAACCTGTTGGGGCACAGAAACATATAGATAACAATGTTTCACCAAGTTCTAAGCACAAAGCACCTCCCACAGTAGCTACTAGATATGTACCAGCTTATTTTATCAATGGCAAGCCCTGGTACCCCCCTAAAGGCAAGCCCTTAGAGAAGGTAGATATAGATCTCCCCCTGTCTCCTACAGGGTGGTTTAATCCAGATGATGGTTTTGTTTATGTGTGGTGGTAAGGTAAAAGAATAAGGTTTCACAACATTCCTTCCTTCCTACAAAGAATAGGTCACCCCCATAATAAACATTGATACACAATGCCCTGTTCTGGGAAAAAGAGCTACATAAGACAATGTAATTTATTCAGTAAAAAATCTTGGCCATGAGAACGACTGTGACTGCTGCCCTCCTGTAGCCCTTAACTCAGCAATTTAGATATTAACCAGATGGACCTTGTAGAGATGGTCACATGACATTATTTTTCTATATTTTTCTATTATTTCTATATTTCTATTATATATTTCTATATTTCTATATTTCTATTATATATTATATATTCTATATTTCTATTTATATATTTCTATTATATTTCTATATTTTTCTATTATTTTTCTATTGCTTTACCACAAAAGTAATTAGAATAGTATTAGGTCATATGGAGTTTAGATATTAAGGAAATAAACATTGTATTAGCTCATTGACATAGTTAGATATTCTTAAAACAATTGTGATTAAGTAAGGATAATCTGTAAGTTTACTGTTTTCTCATCATCTTTCGGTAAAAACAAATTTCTACCTATGCTTTGGAAACTTCTTTGATTTTATTAATCACAAACCTGTCATCAAAGCCTGAAAAAAAAATGTATATAAAAACAGCCTTCCCCAGAATAAAGTGGGATTGATTGCACCAGAACTAGAGTCTGTGTCTTTCATTCTCCATCCATCACCGACGCTGTCTCCCCATGCCTTGTTTACCAGTGTGGAACCCATGGACTCCTGCTAGGGCTGGACTCCGGCATTCCTCCGCATTTGGACCTCTTTCTTAAGGCTGAAGCTTCAAGAAACTCTCATTTCTCTAGAGATGGAAGCTTCCCAAGGACAGAACTTGGGAAAACTGTTTCCAAACCCCTGTTTTGTGAGACATTGCTTCAGGGACATGGACGGTGGTCTCTATTGTCCCTCACCGCCAGAACACAGAGGCTAATGGGTCTTTCAAGGATGTTGTATGGGGTGACTGCAGAAGAACCCAGACATTGTACAACACCTCCATCTATCGGCCAAAAGAGCTGCAGCCTCCTGGTTCCCCGCCATCCATTGGCTTCCTCAGGTCCAGGAAAGGATTAGCTTTTGAGGGTGTTTGTTTTTACACATTCACACACTCTTGCTTGCTCTATTCTCAGAAGCAGGTGCTCTCTTGTTCAGTCCTTTTCTAAAGCCAAGCACGCCATCTTCACCCACACATCACACCTTCCCTCAGTGGCTGCACCCCACCCTCCTCCACACACACTCTTCTCCACATGAGATGGCTGTGTCTAGGCTGGGTACTGAGAGCAAAGGCCTTGATCCCACCTATACCCTTCACCATCCCTCAAGGAGAAGGTCTGGGAACAAATGGCAGCCATGCAGAGCCCCGCCCACATGGCATCACTCAAGCTTAGTGAAACCATCCATGAGGATGTTTCAGGACTTAGCTGGATTTGCAACTAACCAAAGAAGGATGATGTACATTCATTGTGGGGGAGTTTGTAGTATGTAACAACAGAGAAAGGATATTCTTTTTTACTTAAAGTTTTTTTTTTTAGTTATCAAGATACCTGTATTTGTTTACTTATATGGGGTGCTGAGAATTGAACCCAGTGCCCCACACATGCTAGGCATGAGCTCCACTGTGCTACAACCCCAGCCCTGATCATGGTTTTTGAGACTTTCTGAAAGTGAAAAACTCCTCATAACTAAGGAATCTGGTAGGATGTGCATCATCCAGGCTTCCTGCTGCAGGAAGATGCCCACCAGTCGGGGGAACCACCAAAGGCCACCTATATAAGCCATCTTAGATCAGCTTCCTGGCAAGAAGGTCTTTGTGACAAGAGTTCTCTTTTTCTCTTATTGAGCTGGCTTTCCAAATAAAGTCACCTTCCTTGAGTCAACACCTTGCCTCTTAATTTAATTCATCAATGAGCCAGACAGCCAGACAGTAATTCTGGCAGCCACATGAGATGCATTGATTTTTTTAATTTAAGTAAATTTTAATCCTTCCACTAGTAAGTATCAGATAAGCAAACTGTTGCATCTATACTATGGAATTCTATTCTGCAATAAAAAAGTAACCAACTACTGATACAACAATAGAAACTTTTTGTTTCAAATATACTATTGTTTTGAGCACAAAAAGATTAAAAAGGGATGTAACAGTGTGGTGCACATGGGCGAGACCTGGGTTCTATCACCAGTATATAAAAAGAAAAAAAAAAGAAAAGGCTACTGACAACTCCATTCATATGATGCCCAAGGAAAGCAAAACTATACCAATAGAACAAACAAATGGGTAGTTTCCAGGATGTAGGAGGGGTTGGTCACAAAGAGGCAGCATCCAGGGGCTGTTTGAGTGATAAAACTGTCTTATCTCTTGTCTGTGGTGGTGGCTACACAACTGATGCATTTGTACCCCAAAAAAGATGAATTTTTACTTCATCTTTTCAAGGATAAAACTTATCCTTGAAATAAAACAATAAAAAAGGACATTAGAAAAAAAGAATAAAAGAAACAAATATGTGTACATATATATGTCCATGAACCAATCGGCACCACACACACACACACACACACACACACACACACACACACACAAATTCTTAATGAAAGATTAAGGCATCATTTCCACTAAGGTGGTCAAAATTGTCAGTTAGAATATATATTCACTGTAGGGCTCAGTGGGCTGCCTGGCGAACAGACACAGCAAGGTAAGTTCACAGCTGTTGAAGCAGTGCTCTGCCTGCGTGAACCTGCCAGGTGTCAACTGGCAGTGGCAGGTAGGAGGCAGGCACTGGGTTTGCCCTGCAGTCTGGCTTTCACTTTGGGCCTCGGGCTACCTACAACCAGGGTACCCTAGAACCTCGTTGGGGTTCTTCCTGAGCAGTTTGGCACAGAACACACCTGCAGGGGAAGGCAAGGAGACATGACAGCACCCCCAGCTTTCTGTCTACTATCCTAGTCAGCCCTTGGCCCACTTGTCATCTTGTGTTTGGCAGTCATTGGCTTAATCTGTAGCCCGCGTTTTTGTTTTTGTTTTTGTTTTTTGTGGTGCTGTGGATCCAACCCAGGGCCTTTTGCTTGCAAGGCAAGCAGTCTATCAACTGACCTATCTCTCCAGCCCTAGCCTGCAAATTTTAACTAATCAGCAATTGGCCTGATCATCCTTAGCCCAGGCAATTCAAGTACTTAAGCAAAGCTCCCCCCGCCACACTGTCTCTAACAGGCTCTCTCTCTCTTCAGGGCAGACACTGTTAGTCTACCTATTAAAATATCTTGTGTGAGTTTCCATGTGTGGAGTGGTTTGTCTGGGTGTCTTTTCACTTTTAGTTCACTGACTATGTCCAACTGTCTTTCTTTCCATTTGTTCTTGAATGATGTACTGAGCATGAGCATAAGGACAAAGGGTTGTTTAGACCTTCCTCTTTTTTTGTTGCTCACCAAGTTGCCAGTTGGAGTTCAAAAATGATCTGCTTCCCTTCTCACCAGTAGGAGGTAGAATGGGATGGGAAGTCCTGTCAGTTGAAGTTCTGTCGGCACAAAGCAGATCACTGCACTCCCAGGGTGTGGCTGCTGCAGAGATCTAAGAGTGGAGTTTCTGTAGGTGGAGCTTAGGTCTAATCAGGTCTCAGGGGTGGTGACTGCTGTGGAGAAACTGGATCAACACGTAGGGTTTAGCACTTACCATATCTCTGCTGGGAGTCTGGATTCCAGGAGTCATCACTTGTGGGACAGGGAAGCCAATCTTTACCACTCTGCTGCCCATGGACACAGCCTTTCCAGGCTTCTTGGATTTGGTTCTTCAGTTTATACACCTACCTGTTCAAATTCCTGACCTGGTTCTGCAAACCACCAGACTCAAAGGGGAAAGTGAGTTGGGCTCACCTTCACCTTTCTGGTTTGAATTCCCCTGGGTAAAATATGCTCTGTGCCCCAAAGCAAAGGGCAGGGGGCAGTTGTCTAATAGAAAAGCTATAACAGACACATGGACATAGAGGAAACCAACTGATAACAGTGAGGTGTGTGTAGACAGGGGAAGAAATAAGAAAAGGGGAAAATTCCAGAGACCATAAAAAGAACAGGCCAAAACCCACCCAAAGGATTCCCAGTTCTGGGGCCACTTCTCTTCAGAAAAGTCTATCTCTGTTACCTTTGGCAATAAGCCTGCTTCTTTCTTGCTATCTCTGTGTCCTGTTCTTCAATTCTGTGTTGAACATAGACAACAAAGCCAGCACCCCAGATAGTAACAAACCTGCATTTGCTCAGATCTCCCAGCTCCTGAAGCGGGTGCTGCATCATGGCCACCTCAAGATGCTTCCTGCCTCAGTTCTTTGGCACCAGTTGGTAAAAACCATGTACAGTGCAGCCTCCAGATCAGCTGAGGGCAGGCTGCTTTTCTGGTCTCAGAATTTTTCTTACAAAATCTGTTGTGTTTCTCTGCATTGTCCCTCCCTCTGTTGAACCAGCACTGGAAACTGCTGGGCCCTAATGCAGTCTTTAAAAAAAAAAAAAAAAACTATTTATTTATTGTTTTACAGACTGCATGTTGATTCATTGTACAGAAGTGGGGTACATCATTTAATTTCTATGGTTGTGCATGATGTAGATTCGTACCATTCATGTAATCATACATGTACATAGGGTAATGATGTTTGTCCCATTCCGCCATTTTTGAAACCCCTCCTCCCTCTCATTTCCCTCTACATAATCTTGTACCCAAATTTCTGAGTCTCTAAGATACTTTGATGGCCCAATACTATTTTAGTGAAATCCCTCTCATCAATCACTCAAAGCAGTATTCCTGCTGCTCGAATCCCAGTTCATGGAACAAGGAATACAGCATTCCACTAGCCCATGATCTTGAATTCCCCTGCATTGTTCATTTTTAAAAGCCTTTTTCATTTTGAGTGGTTTGTATTGTTTTGCAATTGTTAGCACAAAAAGACTTTTGTGGACACAAACTTCACAGATCAGCTCTTTATTCAGGAATGAAGTCTTATGCAGGACTGGATGAGGGGTGGGAATGGGGTGACACTACTGGACCAACTCTCCTGGTAGAAAATGGGCCACTGAATAAAGGAGGAGACTGGGTTTATATAGGTTTTACTGAGAGGTGACTTAAGTAATGAGCACTCTGCTTGGGCACTCAGAAATTTGGGGTCAGTCTTACTGGGTGAAATGGGAGTGGGTCTGAGTCAGCAGTTTGAGCACTCAGGAAACATCTTTGTGAGAATTTGAAAATTTATTTTTACTGGGCAGTATTTTTATTTGAAGAAGAATGGAGGGTCTGGGGTTAGTGTTCAGTACTTATCTCTTTCCCTTCAGGGTGCCATTGTACTGCAATTGGGACAGGATTTACCTGGGGAAGGATCAATGCTTTGGATTCCTTTCTATGGGATTTTTCTGTCATTGGGCAGGAATGAACTGGGAAAGGATCAATGCTACTAATGCATGACTTTCTTTTTCATTCCCTTTTCTCAGGCCTCACTATTTTGGGGTTTTTCATTTTCCATATCCAACAGCAATGTTTGAATATTTTTTCTCTCATGATTTGTAGTTCTAATCTCTTGAAGCTCAAGTGATATAAATATGTACATGTGTGGACATATAGTTAATTTTTCCAAATATGTAGAAAAAATTATATCTTTCAATATCCTTTGTCTTCTGTGTCTATTCTCTTTAAATTTTGAGTCAATTTCAATTATTTTTTCTCATTCTGGTATAATTTTCCTGTTTTTTTAATGCTTCATTTTTTCATTAGATATCATGGGATGGCATAGTACAAAGGTCCTAGTCAGATACTAGCTCCTTGTTCTTGACTTCCTAGTCTCCAGAACTGTAATAAATAAATATTTTATATGTATATGTGTGTATATATATATACATATATGTGTATATATATATATCTATATATATTATATATATATATATATTATATATATAGTGTATGTGTCTGTATACCTGGGATTGAATCTAGAGGTACTTAACCAGAACCATGTAACAAGCCATTTTTAAAATTTTTGAAACAGTTCTCACTAAGCCGCTTAGGACCTCACTAAGTTAGAGACTGCTGGCCTTGAACTTGTGTTCTCCCTTCCTCAACCTCCAGGGTTGCTGGGATTGCAGGCACGTATCACCATGCCTGGCTTCTTGGCAAATTTCTGAATCCTCAGTATTCTGTTACTGCAGCACAAATAGACTAAGACAATGCCTGAAAACTACTGGTTCATATAATGTGTCTGGAATGTTTTTTTTTTTTTTTTTTTTTTTTTTGGTGGCAGGGTAAATGTAGTTCATATTATTCCATCTTGCCTAGAAATCTTCCTAGTAATTTTTAATTGGCTGTCAATCATGGTAGCTGTTTACCATGTTGAGAGGTGGACATGTTTTATTCTGACAGGTATCCTTGAGTTTTGTTCTGGTATTCAGTTTGCTTCTTCAAAAATATTTTGGGAAGCTCTTTAGTTATAATACTCTACCTTACTTTAATACTTGGAAAATATTTTGGAGCCTTATGCTTTAGTTGAATCCTCTTGCTTTAGTCTTTATAACCTTAGCATCATACATCTTTAAGAGATTTTACTCTGCTTCTTACAAGATTTTGTGGTGTCTCTCTACACTTCCCATATAGTAAGTGTCCTTTGGGGTAAAACTGGCTGCACATCTGAAGTCCCTCAAGGTTCCAACTCACCCTCTATTAGCTCATACTGCTAGGAGATTTCTTACCTTAATAGATATACTCTGACTAGGCAAAGGTCATTCACAGTTCAGACACATAATCAGCAAATTGCCCCAGAGGATAAAATGACTATTGATCTCAGTTCACCTTGGATGGTTCTACCTTTTCTCCTTAACTTTTAGTTCATCTAGGTGTAGTTGCTACCACAGTTCTCTGCTGCATCTGAAAAAAAGATGCTACCCTCAGAATCCTCTGAGCTCAGACTAGCTCTTGATCTGGTGGATCTCTGGATTATCAATTCCTTTTATTTCATCTATCAATACTCTAACTGTAAGTCACTCTCCCAGACAATCTACAGAATGCAACTCTATTAACTGGGAAAGAGAAACACGACCTTCAGGTTATCACAAACATTCCCAAACATCTGTGTATTTAAAATGTCCTTAGCCTGTCCAAATTCCCTTTCTCTTATTTTTTAAGGTCCTATTAAGGACAACACCCATGCGACTATTCAGTTCTAACTCCCAACTTATAATTGTGACCCAGAAATTCAATTTTGTAATTGATAACAGAAATTCTTGAAAAGAAGAAGAGCTGTAGGGTCACATTTCTGAGTTTTCAATGGTATGGAAGTCAGAATTTCCCCCCTTAAGATCCAGGTACACAGGCATGCAGTAATATTCACTACTTCAGATACCCAATATCTTCACATGATCTTCTCACAAACTATCACTATTAAGAACTTTGGGAGCAGTAACAAAGTGAAATTGGATCCCAAGTAGTAGAGAAGTATGTGAAAAAATACTTGGGGTCTTAAAATACATAGCCTATTACCTTAGGCCTTCTGATTTCTGATAAAAGGAAAACTCAAAACAGGAACTTCTTTCAGAATATGAATGAGTGCATGAAAAGTGCTAACTGAACATAAAACATGAAGCAGTTCATCTTCAGTCAATTTAAGTGCCCTGGAGTCAGGGGATGTTAGGCAAAGGCAGGTGTTACTCCAGAATTGCATATGTACTGCTGGATGGTTACCACAGAGGCCAGACAGAAAGGAGAAGAAAGATTCAGGATGTCCCTGAGCCACCTCTGTCACTAGTCCTCATCACTGCCAGAGAGGGGGGGTAGGTTTAGAACGGATAAAGTAAAAGGTCACAATTCAAGTAGACCAGAAAAAGATGCTTTAGAAAGTACAAACCAATTCAAGTTTGGCCTTGATGGAATCATGGTGTCATTTTTTTTTAGTAGCCAAAGAACCCAAGTCAATCTAATTTAGAAACCAATATATTTTCCTACCTTCCCCCCCATACTGTATTATCCATAATAAATACATCTCAGATTAACACTTTGACCAGAGTATGCTGACACATAGCCTAAATATGACAGAAGGTGGGTAAAAATTTAACTTTAATTGGGCATGGTGATGTATGCCTGTAATACTATTTACTCAGGAGGCTAAGGCAAGTTCGAGGTCAAGCCTGGGCAACTTAGCAAAATCTTGTATTGAAATTAAATAAAAATGCTGAGGTGGAGCTCAGGGGTAGAGTGCTTGCCTAGCATGCACCTGCCCTGCATCTGAACCATAGTAAAGCACACCAGTACACACAATCCCAGCAAAAATTTTGTAGAAATGAGAAGGAGGTGAAAGAAAGATCTGTTTGGTAAACATGGTAGGATGATGCAGAGGATATAACATGGAATTAGGATAAGGAGACTGAATCTCAGTCCTTTCTGTTAATTACTAGAAATTTGACCTGCTGTGAGCCTTAGTTTATCTATAAAACTGGGGTTAAAAATAATAGCTCACAAGTGAAATTCAAAAATATATTTTTAAATTTTCTATATTACCATATAATCTATTACAGTCACTGTACCAGTGATTTCCCTAATGTAGCTACACTCATCTAAGAAATAAAAGCAGTGTGTCATGCATGGTGGTGCATGGCTATAATCTCAATGACTTGGGAGGCTGAGGCAGGAGGATCATGAGTTCAAAGACAGCCTCAGAATCTTAGTGAGGCCTTGTTTCAAAATAAAAATAACACAAAAAGGGTTAGGGATGTGACTGAATCTTGATGCTCTTATTTGAAATCTTTGGAGATGGAGTCACTGAATTTGTATGCTCACAAACTTTCCCAGGTCATTCTGATCATGATTAGCTTAGTTTGACAGCACAGAGCTATGTAACTTTATTCTAACAGCCTAAACCCAGACATGACAAGATATAACAGAACAGAAATTTTCATCCCAGAATCTAAAGTAGCAGAGAAAGCAAGGAGGACTCTAGAGCTAGAGGGGACAGGGCAAGTCTGTTCACATTTCTCCTTTGCCTACTGTACAGGATAGAAGCAAGCATTTGGGTATATATGATAATGGCACCTAAAAGTAGCTGAATTCCACATTTAAAATGGGAGAAAGAAGTCTTACTATCACATTCAAGTATTCTTTGAACTAGAAGCTAAACCTGACTTTTGGCAAATGATGTCTTACTGCTATGAACTCAAATAAGTAGATGGTATAAAAGTTCTAGCCACCCAAAAAGAAACTAGGAAATAAAATAGACCATTCAATCACTGAACAAATCAGTCAGCCAGAACACAGACACAGTGAATGAAATTAAAAACAAATGACCCACTGACTAAAAAGAAAGTTCTTCTTAGCCATTACTGTCACATTCAGGTAAAATGAAGTAGCTGAGCAAGTAACCACTGCACAACATGTTACCCCTAACCTTTCATATAACTGAGATGTGAAGAACCAAGGACACCACTTGCCTTAGTAGATAATGCATAGAGATGGTTCAGCATAACATGGGTGGGCTCAGGAAGTAAGGCTGGATCACACTAAGAGACACAAAAGTTTTAAAAGAATTCATTAGTTGTATGAACAAATCATCAGCTTACTTTTTCTTATAGCTTTCTGGGATTGTTAAGAACACCTTATCTTTATCTCCTTTCAATAGTGTATCTGTTCCAGTATTTATCAATAATACATTCTTATTACAGAAAACTTGGAAAATTCTCAGTTCATGGCAGAAACCCTAAGCATCAAGATCTGCTAATCTTAACACAGCTAAAACAAAAATCTTACCTATGAAAACTATGGAAGATTTGCATTAAATGGCAAAAGTAATCTTAGTGAGAGTCAATGAGAGTAAATATAGAAGTCAATTATATGCAAACAAAAATGGTAACTCTTTTGTATATCCCAAAATGATAAGTATTCCTTACCTCATGTTGGAATAGAAATCTCAGAAATTAGTTCTAGAATACAATGCGGTCCTGATTTTTTTCAGAAACAGAGACAAGTATAAGCTTTGATTTTAGTTCCTGAATAAGCTAACAAACGAGGCTTGATAAAAGTATTCTATAGTGCTATTCCTATGTATATGATTTATAATCTCAATATACATTTATAGTAATCCAAACTTCTAAGATTACTGAATTTTGGCCAAATTAATTCTATAGTTCCCCAGATCCTCCAGAACTGTTCTCAGGATACTTACAGAAATGTTAGTGTCCTTGTTAAGAATAAATTAGAGTAGGTGAGGAAGAAGGGTGGATGGGGATTTGAATCTCTCTTCAGATCAAAATACACACATTTCTTGACCATAAGGTGAGCTGGAAAGATCTAAAAGATATTTCCAAAAATATGAGCAAAAGTACAAAAATTAGGACAAAGCATAGAAAAATACATGGCCACTAATGTTAAATATATAAGTCATGGATCATAACTTTTAACCCATTGGGTCTACAAGTGTCAAGTAGTGCAAGGAAAAAATTTCCTAACATGGCAACAAGATTACATGAAGAGGAGAGGGGTCATAGTCTTGAGGTAAGGAAAGAGATACCCTATTTATCAGCTTTACAACCTTGGAAAATGCCTTTACCACAGTCAGTTTCCTCATCCATAAAAATAAAAAGAATCCTTGCCCTATTTCCAATGTTATTGAGGAAACTAAAGAGATAATGGATGTGAAGAGGCCTTGCAAACTGTCAAACAATGTGAACAAATTGGATTTCATTTTTCCCCCACCCAAGCAATACATAACAAGGTTACAAATTCTAAGATTTCTGATACTACATGATTGTAGCAATAAGAACAAGAGCTATGTAATAGCCATTAGGGAAATGCAAATAAAAACCACAGTAAGATGTCATTTCAAACTCACTAGAATGGCTATAATTAAAATGGCAAACTAATAAATACTGGTGAAGATGGAGAAGATGGAATTTTCAAACTACAGTATTCCCATTGCCAGTGGGAATCTACAATAGCATAGCCACATGGGAAAACAGTTTGGTATTCTTCAAAGAATTAAACAGAAAGTTACCATGTGACTCAACAATTACATTCCCAAGTATATATCCAAGATATATGTCCAAATGAAAACTTGTATTCTAATGTTTATGGTACCAAAAAACAGAAACAGTTATAAATGTCTATCAATAACAAATAAACAAAATGGTGTGTCCATACCATGGAATATTATTGTGTCATAAATAGATACATGTTTCAATTTGGATGAACCCTGAAACATTAAGCTAAGTGAAAGAGTCTCACAAAAAATACCATGAATAGACAAATCCATAAAGACTGAAAGTAGACTTGTGGTTGATAGGAGTATGAGAGAGGAAGAAATGGAAAGTGACTGCAAATGGATACAGGGTTTCTTCTGGGGATGATAAAAATGCTTTGGAAGTAGTGGTAATGTAACACAACTCTGAATATACTAAAACTTATGAAAATACAATTTACAGGATAAATTTGACGGTACGTAAATTATACTTCAAAAATGGAAAAAATAATGCATCATAGAAGGAAAAATTTAACAATAAAGAAAACTGATTTTGTTTAAAGATTTATAAAATATTTTATAGTCTCCAGTGGAAAATTATAATAGTTCATTTAAAGAACTGATTTCAGTTAAACATATATGAAGCAAAAGAAAATTAATAAATACAGTGTCTTAATTATACAGTGTCTTAAAAACTTTCCAAAGCACATCCAGTTATTATATCATGTAATCCACAAAACACTGCTGGTAAGTACACAGAACATTTTTTTTTAAATTTCTTTTTTATTATCATCATGATCGCAAAAAAAAAAAAAAAACAAATTGGTTAAGTAACTGGCTACACTAAACTTAGTGCAAATTAAAACCTAATAAAAATGTATTCTTAGGCTTACCTGAATGGATTTGGAAATTAGGTGAAAGAGGGAAGTGAAAAATATCAAAAGTATGCTAGTCTTCTCTCTGTATAGTTATGATTGACTATTATTCATTGGTTGCTTTGCCAGAATTATATAATGCAAAAATGTAGTTACCAGTGACCTCATGATTTAATTTGGTATCTTAAAACCCTTTTAAATTTCTGCCTACCAGTCAAAAAGAATATCTAGTTTAACTTTGAGAGCTTATATAATGAAAACATTATTATCCAAAATTTCCTAAATAATTATTATACTATGAAGTTTTAGAAACATGTCACCCTTTTGCCCTGTGATTATTAATGTGTTCCACTTCAGGACTTGTGATTGCTGCAAAACACTGAGTCCAATTCCTGATTTTACCATTATGGAATATAGAACCAAAAGAATTGAGGGCCTTATCCAATGGTAAATCTCCTTAGTAACACAGGTAGGCTTTGAATTCAAAGCAAGAAGAATACTCAGCATAAATACAGTGCACAGTTCCTTAGACAGGCATAGCTCTTACTGTAAAGTAGCAAAACAGTAATTATGAATGTGGTTTGGAGAATATTTGCATTACTGAAATAGTAAATTAAGTAGAGATGAAGGTCTTGGGAAAAAATAATATTATAGGAAACAAAAGGAGCTGGGGATATAGCTCAGCTGACAGAGGGGCCTTGCAAGCACAAGGCCCTGGGATCAATCCTCAGCATTGGAAGAAAAAATAAATAAAAGAAAGTATTTAGAGATCTGTTCCGATACCAGGGATTTTTTTAAGTAAAAAATTTACAAAATTTTGATTATATGCAAAAGAATTGCCTCATATTGTGTGTGTGTGTGTGTGTGTGTGTGTGTGTGTGTTTTAAGCTACTTTTCCCCAATGACTACTATATTTGTAGGGTCTCATAAAACTACAGAACTGCCAACCGATTCATCAAACTGGCAGATTAAGCTGAGGCAGCTTAGTAAGACAAACAAAGCACATCTAGTCTCTGCTGAGTGATACCACCAGAGGTCAATGGAAAACTTGAAATATTACTAGAAAGAGTTTTCAAACAATAGGCTATAGCCCACTATTGGGCTGTAAAAAATACAATAGCAGCCATGTGCTGTGGCACATGACTGTAGTCCCAGTGACCCAAAAGGCTGAGGCAAGAGGATCTCAAGTTCAAGGTCAGTCACAGCAATTTAGTGAGACCCTGTTTTAAAATAAAAGGGGTTGTGGTTATGGCTCAGTTGGTAGAGGGTCTCTGAGTTCAATTTCAGTACCTAAATAAATAAATAAATAAATAAATAAATATTTTTCAAAAACAGAAAAGAATACATCACAGGGAATAAAGGCAAACATTATATCACATATTATACTTCTGTGTATATGTGTATGTGTGTATTGGGCTGCAATGCAAAATAAATGTCTCACTGTAGATACTTGGTTAAAAAGTTAAAGTACACTAGACTGAGACTTTTTTGGTGTAAAGAATAGGATCTAAATGTTTATATAAGAAATATGTGCACATATATAAATGATTCAGAAGACTCCTGAGAAGAAATGGAAACAAAAAACAAAATTAAAAGATTACTTTCAAGAAGGAAATTTAAAAACCACTTCTGTGTTACAAGAAAAACAAGGCAAAAGAGAGCAAATATTATAAAATTACCTCAACAAGATGTCTCACAGCTTTCCTTGAATCTAGTTTTAAAGCATCAAACACCTCAAAATCAGATTTCTTGACATGGGTCAAATTGGTAATCATGCCAACCTGACTGGTAACCATAGACTGAAACAATAAGCAGAAAAAAAAATCTTGAATTCCCTTTTCAAATCCCTCTCTTCCACTCATCCTCCTCTCTGCATCTATTAAAGGTTATGAATGATCACACTCAGCATCTCCATATTTTATTGAGAGAAATCTTTTAGGGTAAGGGAACTGCTACTATCAATTCAGAGAACAATGATAGTTAAAATGAGGCTGCTAAGTTATGGTGACCTTTGGAGATCAAAGACTTAACCTCTGATGGATCATGAACCCACTGTCCAACTACAAAAAACTTGTATAGGTTCTCTACCAGCAGGAAGATCCAAGATGGCAATGAAGTCATTATGGTTGTAGAAGAAAATAGAAGGTCAGACAAGATCCTTTAAGAAGACAAAATATAGAAAACCAAGTGGTAATTATAGTATTATTCCAGTGACTTCCCATATCCCTAAGCCACTGTGTTCCTTGTGTAAAAAATAATGTGTACATCCAATCTCTTTATCTATATCATCTTGGACATATGTTTCCAACCCTTCCAACTTTTTTTCTTAAACCAATGCCTAGAAAAAAATAGTCAATGATCTCCCAAAATGGTTCATCTTGGTATAACTATTTTGCACTAGCAGAACAGATCCCTCACAAGTATAAGCACCTTAACAGATTTGGGATATAGGAGTCCGTAAGGTACTTTCCATATTTTGGTGAGCCATTACTTGAAAATGACCTATCTGGTTATCTGGGCCATTCTAATAATCAGTTAATTCATCATTGCTCTGCAAGTACCACATAACACTACCACCTCAAATTTTACAGTGCATTTTGCTTTAGTGCAGAAGTCACAGCAACAGATTCTGTCAGTTACAGGCTTTCTCCAAGCATAGAAAAGAACTGTGTAACACCATCCTAAAGATTACACCCACAAAGATTACACCCATAAATTCCCTTGAGGTAATGATATTCTAAGTGGTAATGCATCTGACTCACAATGAAGTTAAAAAATAATGCCATAGATACTAGGTGGTCACAGAATAGAATATATTCCAAAGAAAGCATCTAGAGGGTGGAGATGGGAAGCCTAACCTGTCCACTTCTATTAGAAAGGATAACAGGTCAGGCTCTATTCCTGGACCCCTCAGCCTCAACCAAGACACTTATCTTCACCTCTAATCAGTAGAATCTTGGTGCTCCAGTTAGTGAAAGACCCAGAAATGAAGATCTCCTTGCCTCATTCAGACCAGTTGGCTAAAATAGAGTTTATAATTTTTTATGAAGTTTGATATCTGGGCCTGCTGGGTGGGCTTTATGGAGTCATCCAAATCCTGCTGCCATGATACAAACTCAGACATCAAACTTCATAAAAAATTATAAACTCTATTTTAGCCAATAAGTTACACCAAGAAGAGACATTAAAAATTTAATATTAAAGGTCTGGGGAAGTAGCTCAGTGCCAGAGCACTTGCCTAGCCTATTCAAGTCCCTGGGATCAAGCCCCAGAACCTCAGATTAATCAGTTAATTAATTAATTTTTTTAAAAAGACCATTGATTTTATAAAATGGAGAAATAGTGGGTGGGAATGTAGCTTAGTGGTAGAGGACTTGGCCTACCTAGTGAGAGACAGTAGTAGAACCAAAAAGTGGTTATAAAATCATACTTGCTCACCTATGACAGGTTTATTCTATTTGAGGTATAGGAATGAAAATTTTGGCACCTCAAACAGCAAAAGACAATAAAAACTTTTTCCTTTAACAAAAACAATTATATAATCAAAATATATAATCAAATAAAGTTTGCAGGATTCTGAAAAATATTAATTCCTTAGTTTTTTTATTACCATTCCTTTAGACCAGTAGTTGGCAAACTGCAGCCAGTAAGCCAGATGCTTTTATAATGTTTTTACTGAAAAATAGCTACACTCATTTGTATGCCTATTATCTACAGCTGTTTTCATGCCACAGTGGAAGCAGTTGTGAAAGAGTGTATTATCTACATAGTCTAAAATATTTACCATGTGGTCCCTTACAGAAAATGTTTGCTAAGCCCTGCCTTAACCTGGTAACAGGTAAAAAGGACTTTACACTGTTAAGTAAAGATATTACCAAATAAAATAAAGTGCATTAAAAAAAAAAAAAAAAAGACCAGCTAATTTACTTAGGATTTTTTTGTGTGTGGCGGTGGTGGGGAATGGAAAAGTCTACTTTCCATACTGTCTCTCACTATTCCTCAAAACTACAGTCTGAGAAACCAGGCACATGATCTAAAATAAAATTCAAGGTCTGGGGATGTATCTTGGTGATAGAGCACTTGCCTAGAATGCATGAGGCCTTGGGTTCCAGCCCCAGAAGCACAGATTAATTACTTAATTAACTAAAAGAAAGAAAAATCTGAAAAAAAAACAAGAGGTTTTTACAATATTACAAGGAATTAGCACAAGAGAAAACCTAGTATCCATATTCTAAAAGCAATGCATTCTGTCTGAAAGCCTGCATTAGACAGGAATTTTTGCATATGCCTAAGAATAACATAAGATTCTTATTCAGATATAGGATCTGAGAATCTATTTTTAAAATCATCTCAGATAAGACTGTGATTATGTTAAGATAGAGAAAAAAACCTCATCTTTTGAGGTACATCATAATTTGTTATGACATGGAATTTGCTTGAAAAAATTGGTGGAAGAATAGTAGATTAGAGTATGGTTGATATACATTCATTCATGCTTTGATCTATCTCTAAACTTGGTGCGAGGTACACAGAATTCATTATACTGTTCTCCCTACTTTGTGAATGATTCAAATTTTCCATAAAGTATTTAAACAAATCTCAGGTGATTCCAATACATAAATAAGATTGAGAATCGTTGAATTAGTTTGCTGAAAAAGGCTGGCATCCAATGGAGGCTCCATTGTCACTGTTTCTATCAATTATTTTACAACTTAGGATTTTTCATTTAGAATCTGAAAGCCACAAACTACTGATGCTCCAACATTGGGAGCAAAGATCTTCCACTTATGACATGACAATTCTGTGGTAGGATTGAATGCAGCTGACTAGAAAAAAGGTTGAATACTTTAAGAAAAACAGCATAACCACTGATAAAAGAGACAAAACAACAATTAACATTATATTTTGAAGAGGCTTTAGTAAAATACGGAGGGAAGAAAAAGGTCGGTCAAAAACCCTTAGTTTTGGTTGGGACCATAAGAATTATATGAACCATTTTTTTGTTTTCCAAATGGCAAGATTGGAGTGAGGGAAAGAATGATTTGGAATAGGCCCCAAATAGCACAGAACAATTTGGCTTTAATTCAGGACACCAACGACTTCAGTCATGGTTTGACAAATACAATGTACTTAAATCCTGAGTCATTTATGTAGGAAAGGGGTAAAAATACAATGAGGTTGATCACCTTGGGAAAGCTTTAAAGAAGTAAATACAGATAGCTGGGTAGACAGACCACATGATGAGGAAGAAGTTCTGAAGTGGGAGAGGAAAGAAAGGAATGGAGAAAAAGCCCCATGAAATGCCCATTTCAACCACTCTTATTTCTTCCTCTATGATGATGTTCTCAATTGGGATCCAAAAAAATAAACCATGGCATCCAAATTCCACGTACTACTGCTGTGGCAAATAAAACTAATTTCTCTATAAAGCCTCAAACATATCCCCCAATTGCCTCAATCCCTCCCTTTTTCTATTTCACCCCTGAACAGCCTACCAAAAGAATTAAACGTATTTATGCTGACATTTCTAAGTTATTAGAAACAGTAGGATAGTAATCACATTGCTGTCAGTTTCATCTGCCTTTTCGGTTAGGTGGGGAACACAATTGACCTCTTCCTGTAATTCCTTCAATTGAAAGCAAGGTTTTCAGGGAAGCAAATAAATTGTTGCTTTTAGGCTAAGAAAAAATTTTGAAGGACTACTGTGGAGTGGAGCTATCTGAGAGTCACTGGCTCTCTCACTTGAGAAGTTGACCTGAAAGCAGAGTCACCACAACTACAAAATATAGGATGAAAACTTAACAGTCAATTAAATGATGCCCTTTATTGATCTCCAAATCTAGGCACAAGTATTCTAGTTAACAAGTGGTGGGTCTCACAGCCATGCCAAAGGGGAAAAGAATCTAAAGCGCAGAGTTTCTAAAAGAGCAAAAAGGATCCAAACAGAAAATTCTAAGGAAAAAAAATCACTTAGCCATTTCAAGGAAAATGTAAGCAACTGAGCTAGGGCCAGTGGCTCAAACAAGCTACCCCCTCAAGTTTTCCACCAAAGCTTACAACCTATAAATAGTTAGAAGAACCAAGGATGGTGCTGGCAGGGGAGATGTCCATGGTTTCTGCACTAAATATGTGGCTCAAGGCTTGGTCAAACTACCAAGAAAACAAGAATTTCACGTGTGCCTTATATTGAGGCAGCACCACAAGATGCATTTATGACCCAACGCCTCCCTCCCCGGTATATCCCTTTAATTAAGAAAAAAAAATTCTCGTAACCCAGTTTAGTGTGATGAAAAGGAGCCAAGGAAAGGAGGAGTCCGGAAGCCAAGCAGCAGCTGCACCACCAGGGTAGGGGGCGCAGAGACGAGTACCTTGGAGTCCGGCAGGCTGAAGATGCCTGGGTCCGCTGATGCTCCCACCATGATCTTGTGCTCCTTTCCTGGGGCATAGCTGCATCACCCTCCACGCATGCAGCCTTGGTGCCATGATGCTCCCCAGACACACGTTCGCTGGTGGTGTTTTCCATGACTGCAGCTTGATTGGGGGCTCCTTGGTGCAGAGAGCAACACTGGTGCAAACAACACCCCAGCGGTTGCGTCAGGGGCACACTGGCCCCCGCCTCTGTGCCTGGGCACCCGGGAAGGGAATCCCCCGCAGAAAACCATTCCCGAGGTCCCCAACTTCCCGGCCTACAGGGACTCCCACAAGCCCCCCGGGTCTCCTGCCACCCCCACTCTGGAAACCCGCCCTCGGAACTCCCCCCGCAGTACCACGTCCACTCCCGCACCCCGATCACCTCCAGCCATGCGCTCCCTCTTCCCGGGACCACAGGCGCCTTAGCCATTGGGCAGGCAAGGCCACCAATAAAGTTATTGAAATTGAAGCCGCACCCCTGGCCAGGGATCTGGGTTTCCTCCTAAAATGGCTACAAGGTCCGAGTCAGGAGACCACTCCTGTTCGCTCCTGCCGCCTGCTACCATGGCTCCCCGGCCTGTGGCCTCTCTAGCTGCTGCCACTTTGATGGTAGGTGCACACAGCATCCAGCGCCTCTCAGGAGCCCTGGATAGGGACCGCCCCATTGGGGATGCCATGCGGGAAGCACCAGAACTCTGGGCCTGGTGCTGCCTGGCGAGTGGAGAGCTCGGAGGACTCCAAGGGCTCGGTGCCACAGGACCAGTGCAGCTTTCTCTATGGTCGCCTCATGTGGCCTCAGGTGTGCCAAAACATTTTGTGAGCCACGTCACTCTGAGCGGTGACCAGGAGAGGAATAATACGATGGACTTCATCTCCAGGCAGAGGGAATTAGAGGTCAAGTTTCCAGGCTGATACGGTGCAGAGCCACAGAAAGGACTAGTCAGTCCAAATTGGGGTCCTGGGGAATAATTCGAGATGGAGTGTCTAATAGTAGATAGACCCTGACAAATTAGTGAATTGTTAGAAGATGTAGAATGCTCTCACAAGCTAAGAAATAGCATTTTTGCAATGATTAACTCCAGAAAACATAAACTCCAAGAGAAAGAGCAATAAAAAATAATAATAATAACATTAGAAGGCATACAAAATGTATGTGACCCCAGAAAATTCTAAGGTTGGGAGGAATCCAAGATTTTATGATAATGGGACTTATCATTCCCTATGAGCAACATTTATTACTCAATATGTGTTATATATACAGACCAGCAGCATTCATGTATCACCTGCGAGCTTGTTACAATCTATGCAGGATCCGAGGTCCCATCCTCATGTACAGAACCAGAATCTGCTTTTTTTTTTTTTTTTTTTTTTACTGTAAACAAATGGGATAAGTCTTGTTTCTCTACATGAAGTAGAGGCATACCATCTGTGTAATCATTCATTTACATAGGGTAATAGTTTTTGACTCATTCTGTTTTTCCCTCCCCCCACCCCTCCCACCCCTCTTTTCCCTCTTTACAGTCCCTCCTTCCTCCATTCTTGCCCCTACCCCACCCCCCATTGTGTATCATCATCCACTTATTAGCGAGATCATTCATCCTTTGGTTTTTTGAGATTGGCTCATCTCACGTAGCATAATATTCTCCAACTTCACCCATTTGCCTACTAATGCCATAATTGTATTATACTTTATGGCTGAGAAATATTCCATTGTGTGTATTGATGTGGCTGTGTCTCTGTAGTATGCTGATTTTAAGTCCTTTGGGTATAGGCCAAGGAGTGGGATAGCTGGGTCAAATGGTGGTTCCATTCCAAGATTCTAAGAAATCTCCACACTGCTTTCCAGAGTGGCTGCACTAATTTGCAGCCCCACCAGCAATGTATAAGTGTACCTTTTTCCCCACACTCTCGCGAACAACTATTGTTGCTTGTGTTCTTGGTAATCACCATTCTGATTGGGGTGAGATGGAATCTAAGGGTAGTTTTTATTTGCATTTCTCCTAATACTAGATATGTTGAACATTTTTTCATATATTTGTTGATTGCTTGTAGATCTTCTGTGAAGTGTCTATTTCCTTTGCCCATTTGTTGGTTGGATTATTTGTATTCTTGGTGTAGAGTTTTTGTAGAATCTGCATTTTAACAAGTGTATTTTAAAGTGTGAGAATCACTGCTTTGACAGCTGATAACAGCATAGATCCAGATTTGATCCCTTTTCATATTCTGCACACATTGTGTAGAGAGCAAGATATCAGTAAGCATTTGCTGAGTGAAGAGTACAGGAACACTGCTCACTACATTTCTTACAAGATATGCCACTTAGGGATAGTGATGGGGAAGGCAGCCAAAGCTGGGGAACTCCAAGTCACACAGGCCATTGTTTCTGAGTGAGTGGCATTGTTTGTTGTAAAGTCCGTTCTTATATTATGAAGTTGAAAAATCTACTTAATATACACTGCACCCCCCATTTTTTGCTTTGTTTCTTTATGAACTCATCTTCTTGCTGTTGATCAAAAAAAGTTTAAGGGAAGATGTGCAATTTTACCACAACTACTTGCTCACCCCTTCAAATTCTTGACTGCCTGAGTACCTTCTTTTGGTTATCCTTACTTTTTCCTCTCTCACCTCCAATTCCTTTGTCTTTCCCCGGGGACTAACTGGGGATTGAACCCAGGGCTTATGTGCATGTGAAGCAAGCACTCTACCAACTGAGCTATATCCTGAGCCTTGCTTCTGTTCTCTTAGAGGAAGAAAAGCAGCAGGAAGGTGATTAGTCGAGAAGAGGAGACAGGTATTTGACATTTGAACAGGTAGGAGGTGTGAAATAATCAACTAGAATAGTAGGATAGAGAATTGACTAGAAAACCTAAGTGTTAATGGCAGATTGTACTGAAGGTCTAGGTATGTTTGGTTGTTATGAATTTAAGACAAGCCAATTCACCATAGTGGTATTTTTGTCTTACCATATTTAGTTTTTTGGGTGCAGGCATATACCAAGGTAAAGTTTATCCAACAGGTATGGAGAAGGGCAACAAAGGAGCACAGCAGGGTGGAATTATAATGCTGGGTGGTGGATTCTAAACCTGTTGGTCTGGGAAATGAAGAGCAGATTGATGGAGGACCCAGTGGAGTCAAAGAATTGGCTGATGGCAGTAAGTACCAGAGGGGATGAGCTTAGTAGGTAAGAGATGGTTTGGAGAATAGGATGTTTGACATTGAGATTTCAGTGATATTGCATTTATTAGCATGGTCTTAGATATGATCATAGGTGTAGGTAGATGAGATGATCATAAAATCCTTGGAATAAGATTACAGAACTGAAAAATGAGATGATAGAGAGCAGTAAAGACCCACTCTAATATTCATTCCCTCTTCCTTTTCAATAACCTTGTTATGTTGTCTTTCTGTATATAGACACATTTCTCAGGTTCCCTGGTAGCTAGATATGCGATTACATTCTTCCAGTGGGATCTAAATGGAAATTATATATGGAATTTCAGTTAAATCTCCTTAAAAGAAAGGGTATATCCTTACATTTCTCCCCCCTTCTGTGTGACTGTTCATTGAATGGCTAAAATCCAGCAGTCACCTTGGACCGTGAGGTAGCTGAGAGTAGTACAGCAGAAAAAAAAAAAACCAAACAAACAAAAAAAAACAAAAAACAAAAAAAAGAACTATGGAGCTATTATATATCAGGACTGTCTACCTCTGGGCTTTTTTATATGAGAGGAAAATAAGTTTCATCTTGTTTACATCATTTTATGGGGCTTTTCTATTATATATAGCCAAACCTAATTCTAACTAATATGTTGGATTGATGAAAGTTATAACCTAGATACTAAAGTGAACTGCAGGAGTAGTTATGTTTAAAGAGAAAGTCACAAAGCTTGAAACTATTTACAGAATGAAGGGGAGTAAATGGTATGAAAATAACTACAATGAGGAGAGGTGGTGGCCAGTACTTCAAAGGAGCAGGATCAACATAAAAAGCAAAGTGGGGTATATGTCTTCTTCATTCCTCATGCTGCCTAGAGTTCCTCATTGCTGTTTCTCTTTACTTTATCAAATCCTCCTGCTCAGTTAGATTATGTTATATTAGATCAACTTAATTTGAGAGTAATCAGGTAAACACATAGTAATATAAATGAATGGTAAGTTAATGATCTTCCTCTAAGAAAATTTCACTAGACTAGCTCTGGGACAAATCCTGAATCAAATAAATATATTTCTTTTTTATAAAGTAATTTTAAATTTTGAAATAGTTTTTGATTTAAGAAAAATTGCAAAGATATTTCAAAGTTCTTGGATATACCACACCTAGTTTTCCTTATTGTTTACACATTATTAAGGTACATTTGTCACAACTCATAAACCAACATTGACACATTATTATTAACCAAAATGCTTACTTTATTTATATTCACCTATTTTTAAAATTGATCCTCTCTTTATTCCAGAAAATGCAATACATTTTTTGACAGATCTCCTTAGGCTTCTCTATACTGTGACAGTTGCTAAAACATTCCTTGTTTTTGATGACCTTGAAAGTTTTGAGGTGGTCAAGTAGTTTGTAGAATATTTCTCAACTTGAGATTATTGATACTTTTATCATGGTTAAACTGGGTTATGGTTTAGGGGAGGAATACCACAGAAGTAAGTGACCTTCTTATCATATCATTTCAAGGGTACATACTGTCAGTATGACTTATCACCTTGAAGTTAATTTTGATCACCTAGCTGCAGTGGTATTTTTCAAATTTTTCCTCTGCAGTCACTTTTTCCTCCTTTCCATACTGGAATTTTTGGAATGAAGTCAATCTATGCAGCCCATTTAAAAAGTAGAAAATTGTGTTCCATATCCTTGAGAAGAAATTATATAAATTCAGAATTCTTTTGTATGGGAGAGTTGTCTGTTTTATATCATTTATTAATTTATTCATTTATTTATTTAATCATTTATTTATATCACTATGGACTCATGTACTTTTATGTCTTATATTCTAATACTAGGTTATCTATTTTATTGTTCAAATTTTCCACTATATGATGGCTCTGGTGTCCCTTTGACATATGCTTATTCAGTTTCTGTTTTGAGCACTTTCTTACTCTCTGGCATTACAAGAATGCATTTTTCTTTGGTAACCAGATTTAAAACAATTGGAAAAATTTTACATAAATGTATATAAATACATGTATATGATCTTAATATAAAGAGCAAAATATGTAAGTAGAATATTAGTACATATGCATCAATAACTAAGGCTTTGCATCTTGAATTGTTTTGAGTGCAATATTCTGTTCACATCTTGCTTTCAGCTTGGTTGAGAAAATGAGCAATGTTTTCATTTTTGGTAGCCTTGAATAATAGAAGTCAAATCAATTTAAAAATAAACACTTTAAAGAGGATATTGGGGTGTTATTAGTAATAATTAGAAATTATTAAAGGATTATTAATTAAATACATTTACATTCTAAAACAGAGGTAAGTTTAAATTATAAAAGGAGAAAATTTAAGAAGAGGACTTCAATTTACTTTTGAACGAGAATAATCTGCAGATCAAAAAATTCTAGTTCTACTTTAATAGATGACAAATCCCCTGTATCATAAATATTAGAGAAGGAAAAAGACCTAAGAAATAATATCAACTTTCAGTACTTTAGTTCTTGAAAAGGTGAAATTATAGGCAGCTGTCCAAATAATTATGTGAGGACTGGGGATATAGCTCAGTTGGTACAGCACTTGCCTTGCAAGCACAAGGCCTTGGGTTCAATTCCCAGTACCACAAAAACAAAAACAAAAACAAAATTATGTTATTAAGAAGTTTTAGCTCTCACATTTCTAATTCTCTTATGTACATTTATATTTGTTGGATATACTTTTAGTTGTATCCTGTAGTTAAAAAATTGGCAGCAATCCAAACTTCTAAACATATTGCACAACAGCTATTAATGAATACACACTTGACTGGTACTTTCAGCACTTTTCCCTATGGAGTTTATTGTGCTTGACAGCTGACAATTTCTCATGAACTAGAACAAAGCAAAACCTCAACATACGAGAAAAAAATATCAGCAGCAGCATTGGATGTAAACCCGTTTCTGCTTTCTATTTCTTTGCTTTGTTTTTGAAAACTATACAGTATGACAGAAGAAAAAGAGGCATTAGAAAAATATTCCTACATTTTAGACATAACCTCTTTAAATTCTTATTACTTAAAATCTACTTGAAGGAATGGGAGAAAATTAGAGTAGGAGGAGACAAAACACATTTGTAGTTCACATTACAATAGTTGGCAGCTACTTATTTACTAAAGTAAAATTCTGATTAGATTCAATCTGGGAACAAAGAGATCAAAAAAGATACGACAACTCCTTTAAAAAATCCCAATTGTCTGAACCGAGTAGAACCCATGGGTTGATGCTAAATTATTAAAACAACCTATGAGCCTAGAAATTTGAAAGTAATTTATTTATTAAGAAAATAAAGACATGTTGCTTAGGGAGAGGAGCAAAAATGACCACTTATCAGGTACATTAGTAAATAGTAAGTAAAACAAAATGTCTTATCATAGACAACTATTTTAAGACCATTATTTATCTTATCTCTCAGAAAACATATAGTTACAATATTAAAAATAAACAAAAATTGAGCTTTTAATGGAAAATCAAATCCTACCAGAAAAATTACATGGAATCAGCCATTTTTTACAGATGCTGATTTAGGGTCCCCACCATAATATTTGATAATCAACATGCCTAAGGACATAATATAAAAATGACTAAAGAAGTCCCTGAGCTCACAGTCTAGAAATTATTAAAAGAAAAAAGTGACAGATTATAAGAGTAAGGGGGGATGAATCAACACAAATGAAAACCCGGGATTTCATTGCAGAAAAAAGCAGAAAGAGGATCCATGCTTCTGAAAAAGAAATAAAACTATTTTCTGGGAAGTTTGAAGCTGAGAGTTGTTCCATCTTGTTAGGTTTGGAAGCCATCTCTAGATTGAGCTTCCCAATGAAATCCGGGACATTGACAATGGGACATCTAAAAATAAGCCATAATCACCTCAAGGAAAATAACAGCTAACATAAACCCACCCATTGTCTTTGTTGAAGCTATGGAATTACTCTTTTCAATTACTCCTGTCTTCAAAGGCTTCCTGATATGATGATCTGTGGTTAAGATGGAGCAGAGTACAGGGTCCCCAAAATAACTGTAATGCTAGCTTGGGGTCAGTGAAGGAAAGAGACAGATTAGGCTTGACTCCCAGCAACAGTAATCCCTTCCATGCTATCCATGTAGTCTCCCTGAATGGTATGATATTGGCTTTCCACATACCTAAAAGTAGAGAAGATAGAAGCCATGGCCTATCAACAATGCATTCAATTATATGATCAATCAATCAGTGATTACTGAGTGCTGGTATTGATTTTATATTGGACTATTAGCTGTAGTAAATAGTGAAAAAAAGATATTCGTCACCATCCTTAAAGATCTTACAAATCTAGTAAGAGATAAGATATGTATACACGTAACAGAACTCAAGGGTTTTGCCAAATTTTGTGGGTTTGACTGGTAATAGAAATGTAAAAGAAGGCACTTAAGAGAGAGTTATACTAGGCCTTTGAAGGATGTGAAAGATAGATAAGATGAGAACAAAGAAAAGTATTAATAATCAGGGAACAGCAGCAAAGTGAAAGAATAAAGCAGGAATGGGTCAAAGAATATTTATGGTCAATGCCTAAATTAGTAGAAAACAAGAATGGACAGCATTCCAGATTCAGAAGACTGGTGCAAAAGAGGGAACTCACCACAAAAATCCTCAAACATGGGATTCTCAATTATTTTGAGGGCAATGGTGGTGGGGTGGTGGGTGTCCACAGATTAGGGCTTCCCAGGGAAAATGTTAACTTGGAATCCTGAAAGGATGAGGGAGGGTGACTTATCCTACAAAAGGAAGTGGCCCTCCAGATGGATGCAGATGAAATGATTACAACAAGTGCTTTTGGAGAGCTAAAGAGACTTTTTAGTGGGAAAAAGCAGTGAACAGTAAAATATGTGGAAGATGTGTGACTAGGAGACTTTCACTTGCTACTTTCTGTAATAAAAAGAAGGAACAATGGAACACAAAGGAAATAAGAGGGAAGTTAAATTAAGCTGATTGAGGGATCCAAAAACAAGGACAGGAAAAATGATTAGAAAATAAATTTTAGGTAGAATTCTTGAGATGGAATTCTGAAGGAACTAATAGATGGTCAAATAGTACTTTATCAAAATGGGGCTGGAGTTTCAAAGAGATTAAATAGAAAAGAATTTGAGAGCTTTGCTCTCTGGAGATGATACTAACTCAGATGTTTGTATGCATGCTCTTATTCATCTTATAGCAGTAGGTCAAGAGCTGGAGTTTTCATGAAGGTTTCACAAAAGGATTCACTAGTTCCAGCCTTGCAGGATTGTTATGAGGATTAAATAAGCTCCATGTACATGAAATGTTGAATGTAACTGTCAACACTTAATAAAGTTCAAATTATATCCTTGGGGACTACTTATAGTAAGAAGGTGGTGGGACAAGAATAAGCCAAAGGAAGGACAGCAGAAAAGTCCAAATAAAAGAGTTTAGTGCCAGAAAAGAAGGGAAAGAAAGCACTCCAAGAGAAAATGTTTTAAAATGCCAAACTCAGTAGTGAAAGAATGGAACTTGGTCATGGATGACTTTCAAGAGAACAGTATTAGGAGTAAGGAGATGAGCTTAAAATGCAGGGACTCTGGGGAGCAAGGGGAGAGGCCTAAGAGCATAGGATGTAGAAACTTTAGATGTTTTGGCAAAGAAAGAGGGGAAGAAAATAGGACAGCACCTGGTAAGAATAAGAAGATTAAATAAAAAATTACTTTCTCTTCCTCCAAAATAGGAGAGTGTGCTAGTATAGGCAGTTGCAGAAAACCACCATTTTGGGGACTTCAACAATCTATTTCCACTTTTTCTGAATAAAAACAACCCTAGGATTGAGCTCAAGTTTAGACTTCTGAATCTATGCTCACCAAAGCACAAAGCAGCCAGCTGATGTTATTATCTTACCACATCACATTGACTTTTCATGCTCCAAGCCAGTCTAACCTGCATGTGCTATTCACCTGATGATAGCCAGGAAAACAGTCAGTTCATATGTGTAAATCTACTTAACAGATTTGAAATTATCATTAATTCAAAATACTCTTCCTTCCTTTGGCAGCTCTATTACTACTTCAAGTAATTCCTCCCAAAATAATATTCCTAACTTTTTTCCATGAGTTTTTCTAACTTTTCTTTTAAGTCCTAAACATAGTCTTTGTACACTTTTCTTGAGGTTTCGCTCCTTTCTCATTCACATTGAAACTGTTAATGATATTTCCCCATTCAGTTGTCACCAATATTGTTCCCTTTTTCATCAGAATTCTCAAATTAACAAGAGGAAACTGAAATGTAGTAAAATATTGTTTGTATTAAGAAATATGTAGAAAAAGTTACCATACATCATCCTGGGAGAATTTCTTATCTTTTTGCCATTTCCTCTTGAATTTTAGTTATACCTGCCATCATTTCACTTTGTGAGAAAAATTTCTTTAGCCCTAACGAAAAAAAATTTAAAATTTGAGTGTAAATTGCCTCAGTAAAAACAATGATCCAATTAACAATTACTGTGTTATGAGAAATTCAAAGAAATACAGAATAATTTTCTGTACTCAAAGAGATTATAGTTTGCTTGATTACTCAATCTGGCCACCTTCAAAATATAATAAGTAGGGCATACCTAATTGGCAAAACAGAAATCTGAAATGTTCCAAACCCCAATACTCTTTGAACACTGACAAGATGCCACAAGAAGAAAATTCAGCACTTGACCTCATGTGATAGCTCACAGTCAAAAAGCAGGCACATTAAAACTATTGCATAAAATTACCTTATGGCTATGTTTATAAGGTATATATAAAAAATAATTGAATTTCATGTTTAGATTTGGGTTCCATCTCCAAGATAGGCCATTATATATATGCAAATATTTCAAACTCTGAAAATGCATGAATTTCAAAACACATGTAGTCCTAAAGCATTTCGGATAAAGAATATTCACCTGTATCAATATGTGTAGCTTACTTTATTCTGCTTTGTCTCAACATGTTTACTGTACTCTAATTTCCAACAAATACCTGCCTCCTCCCTAACATAGTCTTTGAATTGGTAAATGAAATATGGACACATGGAAATGACAAATGGTCTTAAAAGCACATGGAAAATGAGATACAAGGTCAAAGGAAAGTTGGATGTGGTGACACAACCTGCAATCCCAGCACTTGGGAGGATGAAGTAGGAGAATAATTTGAGTCCAGGGTTTCAATCAGTCTGAGCAATGTAATAAAATACCATCTCAAAAAAGGAGGGGTCTGGAGAAATGCACCTACACAGGTATCTTAATAACAAATATATTTTTATACAATGGAGAGTAAAGAAAGTAAACATAAATTCTCAATCACATTTTATGCTAAAGTCCTATGGAAGATAAGCCTCACCTTCTATCCTCTTTTATTAGATAGGAGTTTGTGTAGGGGGTAAGACCAAGGATAACTCATAATACCCAATCTTGACAAATAAATTCAAGCATTAATGTACAGTTCCTGTACTAGGATCTGACATCAAGGACATGGCTAGACAAAGGCAGAATCACATTTAAGTTCATATAAACAACTATAGCTCAAACAATTGGCCTTTTGCCCAGATATATAGCCTTATGACCAGAAATGTACACCCTATGCCTGTAGAAAATTTAAGCCACAATCCTAAAGTGTTACTCTATAAAATTCTGGAATGTAGAATTTCAGTACAGGAATGTGTCTTACTCAGTACAATCCTTCTTTCTACAATACAATATCAAGTGATCATCTCATTCCTCCTTAAATGTCTCTGGTCTTGGAGATTTAACTGCCATCTAAGAAGATGATAAAATTGATTGCTGTAGTTGCTGGAACATTATTTTTTGTACTGATCCCCAAATCTATTTCTATTCTACTTGCATCATTGGAACTAACTCTTCCCTCTGGAGACAAAGAATTGAATTTTAACACCTGACAGCTCTTAAAACATGTAGAAAGCACCTGTCATAACTACTTTAATCTTCTCATTACCTGGCTAACAAGCACAGGTTTCTTATATAACAGGTTTCATGTTCTCTGCCATTCTAGTTGCCCTTTTCTGGGCACACTGCATTAACTATCCTTATATGCTCATCCTGAAACACAGGAAGTCAAAAATTCAATTCTCAGAGCTTACTGTGTTTTTTTGATGTCTTTTCTCATTTTAGCTATGGAAATTATTACTTATAAATCAGTAAGGAAGAATGGGAATATTTTCTTTGAAATTAATCATAGGTCTTTTAGGATGCTCAAGAAATACATTTTGAGAGCTTATTTCCAATTACTTCTTACAGGGTATTCATAGAGGTGATATCAAGAAAGTTCTTGGCTGCCATGCAAGAAATTTGCATTTAATGTAGGCTATAGAGAACCACTGAAGGATTTTGACTGGGAAAGAACTCAAATCAGATTTGCAATTTAGAATACATGTTGGAGGGAGTAAATAAATGCAAGTAAATCTTGCATTTATTAGCTTGAAACTTTATGGAGGAGGAGGGTGTGGGTATCTATTTCTTGGTGGTGAAAGGCAGTCAGTTCATAAACAATAACAAAAATCAGTTAAGATTTGATGGACAAAGATATTTACAACATTCCATGATGCAGTATTCTTTGAATTCATTAACTTTCAGTATTATCTTGTTTAGACAAATATTGTATCATATTTCTTTTTTTTTTTTGAAGAAATGGAACAGTTTATTACTTTGTTACACATTGTATACATGTACCATGTACCGATTTATCATTAGGTAGCCCATAAAGATATACTGTCTCACTTAAAAAATTTAGAAGGTGATTTGCTTTTTCCTATTCACCTCACAACTTTTTAAATTTGTTCATTGTGAGCAGTGAACTGGTATTTCACGTAGATGCCGTGTGTTATATAAAGGAAATGATACTTGCATGGTTTTAAAACAATCTGATTAGTCTTTATATGCCACACTAAATTTCTTACTTTTATATTTAGACATTTGCCCATTTAAAAAAAGTTGCAATGTGATATTGGGATTTTTTCTAATTTTGCCAAACGAATAAGAAATTTATCCCAGATCTATCCTTTTTCCACAGCAATGAACTATTAGCTCCATAATATATGCTAAAGTATTACATCAACTTTCACTTTTTTATTTTTAATGATTAAAACTATTTTAATATATAAAACTCCTTTTCATAGTCATTCAGAGGTAATATTACACCTATTCAAATTGCTGTTTTAGGTATTTTGGCACTACTGATGGAAAGGTTCTGTCACTGTCACTTCTCCTTCTAATTTTTCCCACAGGCGTTCTTTGTGTATTAAGGAAGAAAATTACTCGTGGTGATTCCTTAAGGAGTGAGAAAACACAGAAAGCTGTTTCTTTTCATACAAGGGGGAAGCAGGAGCAGTGGAGCCAGAAACAGGTAAAACCCCCTCATGGACACAAAAACATACTTGACCTATAAACAAATAAAATTCTTTATTTACAGTACATTTCTCTTGGGGTTCTCCACTCCCCCACACACTTGAAAGCACATTTAAACTACTCTTTAAGAAAACAGTACTTTTATTCACTTCTCGTAAAATAGTTCCATCTTACAAGTAGCAAAACTAAAAGGTTATTCCTCTTTATGTATTTATTTTTCTCTTAGGAAAAAAGATCCATGCTGCTATAAACCTGATTTCAATGATTATCAAGTCTAACTTTCCCTCTGTTGGCAACATACGACTACACCACTAATCTGAAAAGAGTTAGGGGATTTTAAATCAGAAGGTTTCATTTACAGCTTACAAATTACGTAGTATTAAGTCTGATGCAGGACAGCTGTCACCTTCCTAATAGCACACGATCACGGCTTGTTCCTTTGAGATTATCTGGATTTGTGAAATATGGTAAGAGATCCAGACCCAAAAACTCAGTAACTTTTTTTTCTTTTGATGGCTTTTTAAAATCATTGCTATTTTGGTGCTTGATTGAAAAGTACTATGAAGGTCAGCAGTCCTGGGACCAAGTGGCCCCTGGTGGGAATGCAGCTGAAGCTATGAACCCTGACAGAGCTGGCAGGATCTGGGCCCTCCCCTAAACAGCCTCACAGATGAACACACGCATGCTTTCAACAGACATTAATATTTAACTTGGTTGGAAACCTGAGAACATAATCTATATGATAAAATCCTTTTTTTCCCCCTGAAACCATTTTCCAGTATATTAATTCCTCTATATGAAACCTACCTTTCCAGATAGGTGGAAATGGAACCTGCAAAAATTCAGAAGACTGCTCAAAACATTTACATCTGCATTTGAAAACATCTCACAAGATCACATCTAAGTTGCACAGAAGACCCCAGTGATCACTAGGAAATCTACCACAGTCCAGCTTCTTCAACCCAAGGAGGTCCAGACTTCGGGGAACAATGTGGCCCTCTTCTGCTGCTGCTCTGAAAAATATCCTATCAAAACGAAGCTTACAAGCGGCAGATATCCCAAGATTAGAGTTCACCTGTGTGTCCCATGTGTACTGGCAATGCTTAGATTTGCCCAAAAACTCCCAGACATCCAAGATGTTGTCAGGTAACCTGCCACATTTAGTAACTTCTTGATCCCGTAAATTTGTATCTCCTGCAAATATAACCGTGGCTGATTCTGGAGCCTCTTGCATTTTCTTTAAAACCATTTTTAACTGACTTATTCGTTCCTTGGCATGCCCTCTGGTGCTCTCCAAATGGGAAGTCATAAGATAAAGGTCATTTCCAGACAAACTCACATGCACACACAAAAGGTTTCTCATCATTTTGGTACTTGGAAAAGGAATAATCTCTTGGCTTTTTAATTTCACTCTTGATTTCTTCAACATTATAGCTGTGAAATATCCTTCTTCATGACCTGTAATAATCTCGTAATTCCTTGTTCTCTTCTTTAGATAGCTATAATATGGGGGAATGACCTCCTGTAGAAATATTACATCTGGGTTGTACAAAGTTAAGTAGGAACACACCCCACGAGCCCTCTCCTGCAGGCTGTTCAGATCCAACCCATCAATATTCCAGGTAATGAGAGAGAACATGCTGCCATCTTCTTGCTGAGTATTTTCAGACGGGTTGATTTTTGAACTCGTGGAATCAGTTGTTTCTTCACTGGTTAGGTCAACGAAGGCAAATGGACTTGATTCCACGAGCAACAGAGCAGGAACTGGGGACAGAGCACAGGCCTGGGGCTCCGCGGCGACCCCAGGGCCGTCCTCGGCGCGGTCCTCCACCGGCGGCTCCAAGTAGGCGTTCAGCGCTCTTTCCATCTCCCAGTCGTTCTCGGCCAGGTAGCACTGGGCCACGCCGGTGTCGCAGCGCGCCACCGAGGCGAAGTCCTAGCACAGAAGCCGCCCCCGCTTCCCCTCCGGTTCGCCCTCGTCCCGCGCCGCTGCCAGGGAGACCCCCGGCTCCATCGCCCGCGCCGCCCGCCGACCGTGCGCGCTCTGCGCAGGCGCCGCCGTGCCGGTGCTCCCGGTCCGCCACCGGGGCAGAAACGCGCCCCGCACTCCGCGGCCCGCTGCGCCGCCGGCGGGTCTGCGGGGCAACGCGCCTGCGCGCTCGGTCACAAGCGGCTTCGGAACTTCGGTGCGCGCCTCATATTTCTTATCTCCCTCCAAATCTTGTTCCCCTTTTTATATTCCTAGTTTACAATATTGGCCACAGCACCTGGGCAGATTTTTTTTTTTTTCTCTCTTATCTCCAACGAATATTCTGCCAAATCTTTTTAAAAGTTCCTATGAAGTCTCATTCAAATTTGTCACCTCCTATTCATTTATATTGTTATTACTTTGGCTTAAAGGTTTCATGAGGTCTTACTTGGACTGACATTCGCATTTTACTCCTTCTAACAAGCATGTATTCTAAATTGCAAATCTGATTTGAGTTCTCCTCTCCCAGTTAAAATCTTCCAGTGGTTCTCTACACTGTACATTAAAAAAAAACAATAAAACAACAACAACAACAAAAAAAAACTTCTTGCATGGCAGCCAAGAACTTTCTGGATATCACTTCTATGAATACCCCTGACTTCATTTTCCTTAATTTCTATAACATTATTTCCCAACATTCTCAATTACTTGTAATACCCAGAACTCAGTTTACTGTCATTTCCCCTAACTTTATATAAACATTGGCGATTTTCCCATTCATATATCAAAATTTTCTTTTTTCTTTTAGTATAAAGCCATGGAAGAATTGGGTACTTCTTGCTCACTGTTCTCATAGTAGCTCCTCTATATTGTTACTAGACCACCTGCTTAGGATGCAGTAAATATGTGTGACGTGAATGAACACATTAAATGTTTGTTTCTTGTCTATCTTCCTTCTATGACTCTGAGTTCCATGAAAATAGGAGTTTTTTTGTTTTTCTGTTTTTTTCTGAACCTAGGAGATCATATATACTGAGAGATCAGTAAATGTTTGCTGAACAATGTTGTTGAAGAATAGTGAGTAATTGAAGTTTATTTTCCCAGGGTCCCCAAGACAATGTGGGAATGAAGAGAGCCTAAATTAAACTCTATGGTAAGGGGTCTTTCAAGGTCTACTCTCAGTTGTAAGGCATGTTATATTTGTGTATTACTGACTTTCTTAAATCCTGACTTGCCCTGCACATTTTGGTCTAATGTTACAAGAGAAAAGAGATATGGTTGTCAAACTGGTCTTCCAGACAAGTTCAGCCTTTTAACATGAAGAGAAATTGGCCAAGGCCCTTGATAAGCTGAGATCTTATGAAGTTTCAACTATAGAATTCAGAACTTCACTTGCTTGAAGGCCATACTGTATTCATTAGAAGTGACATTTATTAGATATCGTCTATGTGCTAGGCATTGGTCTAGCCTTGGAATAGAAAGGTAAATAAACATGATTATTTAAAGAGTTTTCAATATACTAATAAAGGAGGGAGGAAATATGCATAGGTTTGTCCTGTATAAACAGAGAGTAAAAGGAGGGCATACTAAGAAGAGAACATCAGAAACAAAAGCTCTGGGTACAAGTATATCTGCTATATTGTTGCTTAGTGAGTAAGTCATCAGGTGCTTCTAGAAGTCTTGATGTGTGGTAAAGGCTAATAAAAAATGAATCTGAAAAATCAATTTATACCAATCTGTGGTGGAACCTAAATGTCACCCTATGACAGTATATCTTCTGGTAATACAAAGGATTGGTATACTTGATATGGTTTTCAAGGAAAGAAAGTTGCTGAATGAAAGAACCATTGTGAGACTGGCAAAACAGGCAAAGAACAAAGATACTTGATTTCATTCATGGCAAGAATTTGGGTTCAATGTTATAGAAAAGGGTGGAATATTTCCCTTGACAAGAGGGCAATAATTCCAGAGAATGAAGGAAGAAAAATGGGATTTAGTAGAGGGAAGACAGACCAAAGAAGAGGACAGACTGAGCTGGGCAGGCTTGAAAGACTAGGAGAAACTAGTTCAAAGATGAACTAGTGAAGATAAAATTCAGGCATGAGAAAGACAAGAATTTGGTAGGTAGACAGGTAAGTCATGGCTAGAATAAAAAACTCAGGGTTCCTGTTGGAAGTTTGGTAAAGTCATAGGGATTCTTCCGAAGATTTCTTTATTGCAAAAGTTGGAAGAATGTGTGATAGGCTTCTGCCACCATAAAAAGCTGAAATTTTTGTACATTTTCCTTCAGATTACCTACTCTCATACCCAAAATGCAGATTTTCCCAAATACTCATTTTTTCAATTTTTCTTTGTAAGTTTCTTGGGCATGGAATAAGAGTCCCGTTTGCTTCAAGCATACTAAGATGCTTTGGCCTATTTTAATGAATTTTCTCCCCTTACTTAATTGATCTAATTAAAATATCCATTTAAATGACTAGAATTAAGCCAACCATGGGTTACTTGCATCTGGTGGTCCAGGGCTCTTAAATAGTACATGACCTACTGCATAAACTGTGAGGAATTAAGAAATGTCAGACATTTGGAAAGATGTCTTTTACCTATTAAGTATTTAGCACTATATTTTTTCTCTCTGACATCATGAGGATCTCACTAGTAAACAGTAAGCTATAATTCCAATGAAAACACTGAATAATTTTAATTAAATACTAGTAATGATAACAAATTTTATTATAATAATTATAGGATCAAAGAATTTCTTCTTTAGAAAGAAACTTCAAAGTCATCTGTTTTCTCTCTATTCTGAGGCTTAACTCTCCTCCATTCACCTCTCTTCAAATGGCCATCTAGCCATGTGACATTCTTTTGCTATTATGTTTGGTTTTCTCACAATTTCAGAGGCTGCCCAAGAAAAGGTCTTGTTGACATAGGCATTAGACTAAAAACCCTGCCCCTATTAGAAGAAAAAGAAGGCCCAACTCTCTATCATGTCAGTTCAGGAACTGACATCCTCCATAAGACTCCTAAAGCAGAAGTAAAATCAAGAATCAAATGGGATGGTATCAAATAAGAAGCTTCATAACAGCAAAGGAAACAATCAAAAGAGCTCTCAGAAAGGTAGAAAATCTTTAACATCTACACCTCAGAGCATTAATCTCAAGGATATACAAAGAACTCAAAAAGCTTATACCAAAAATCCCCCAAACTCAATTGATAAATGGGCAAAGGAACCAAACAGCACTTCACAGAAGAAATGCAAATGGTCAATGTTGTCCTCTCTGGAGCCATCCTCAAATATGGCAGCTGTCTCTGTGAATTACTTCACATATCATTTTTCTTTTACCAAGACAGAAATTATATATTTGGCACATCATCATTTATCGTTGGATGCTGGCTCAGAGCTCTATGAGTGCCAATAAAGATGAAGAGGAGAAATGAGAGTGACCAAGAGAGAGGGAAAGAAGGGGAAAGAGAGAAATAAATCATGTAAGTAAATTTTTGCTTTGGTGGAGGTGGTTAAACAATGTCAATGGTTTCCACTCAGTATACCAATGAAATTTGGAAAAGTTCTACTTTATAAAAGTTCTACTTTACCTCAGCTTTTCAGGGCAAAAGCTGAACTCTAGAAGTCACTGAAAGGGGAAAGCACTGGAGAAGTGGAAGAAGAATAGTCTTATTTGAGGAATGCATATGTGGTTTCTTAAGTAATACTAACACTCTGTGGTATCATAAGGCCATAGGCCAATAGTTTCTGTCCACATATTATTAAGTCTGGCAGAACTTGTCTGTTAATATTCTGTTTGTTCCAATTCTAACTCCAAAGGCCCAAGAGGTAGATTTAGAATTTCATTTCCAAACTGTATAATAAATTACATTCATATAGCAATTTAAAAATTAAATTTTATTTCCATTCATTAACTTGACAGTCACACAAACTCTATAAAGAGATAGGATAGGTGTCATTATCTAGGTTGTATAGATGTGGAAACCGAAGTCAAGAGAAGTGAAGTGACTTGACCAATGTTATACAGCCTAGTATTTTAGAATTTCTATTAAAATAGCTTCATATAAACTCTTTTGGGATACTTTGGACATATTAATTCGTGTTTTCTAGAGACAACATGAAATAAAATCAAAATAAGTAAGCCAAGTTTCCAGTATCTTGGGTCTTTAAAAAAAAAGTCTTCATTTAGTTTTAAAACAGTCTTAATTTCTGAACTTTAAGTGAGTAGTCTCTGACAGTCCTCATTCCATTATCTTCCTGGCCTAGCCTCAGAAATATTGTATGGTTTACAACTATCCTTGATTTGTTGAATTTAATTTTCTTTGATTCTAACTTTTAGGAAGATTCTTTTCTGCATCCCAACCTCATGATTCATTTTTCTCTCCAAACCTATTCCTTTTCACTAGCAGTACCACCATTTACATAGATGGCCAAGTCACAAAACTGTCTCATATCTGCTTACCAAGACTATGCTCTTTATCACTTAAAAAGAAAGATTGCCCAGAATAGTTTTCTTTCCTCCCTATCTCCCCTGAACTATTACAGTTGTCTTTAGGGCTCCCTTCCTATCTTTCTTCTATACAATTTGCCTTAGAATAGAAAGGCAAGTAAACATGATTTTAGGATCCTCAATTTAGAAAAGAAAATAAAAAGGTAGAAAGAATATTATTGGGTCAGGTGCTGTGGTCATTTTACAATTCTTTTATTATAGATTTATTATTATGTCACTCACTTGCTTAAATTTTAGGCAAGTGCTCTGCCCCTGAGCTAAATCCCAAACTCCCAAACTTTTTATTTTGCAGAGCATACAAAAAGTTTCTTACCTAAGACCTAGAGATATATTTAACTACTCATCTACCTCTGCCATATAGCCTATATATATCAGACTATGTGCAGGTCTCAGGCTATAATGTGCTTTTGCTATTCTAAGATATTATAATTAGAATGCTACATGCTGACACTATTTATGTACCTCTTATTATTTCATAATACCTCAATTTGTTTTGCAACTACAAAAGATATTCATGCTTAAATAACTAAATGAAAAATTTGTTGGAAAACACAGCATCCAAGTATCATCTCACTAATTAATTTCAAATTGCTGAGACAATTTAGCAAGGCCCTAAGGAGCTTAGTGAGACCCTATCTAAAACAATACAAAGGACTGGGAATGTAACTCAGTGGTAAAGTGACTCTGTGTCAAATCCAAGTACCCAAAAGAAAAAAATAAAGAATATTATTGGGACATCTGTGGGAATTTGAATATGCCAAAAATTTAGGTAATGTATTTTATCAATGATAAATTTCCCAAATGTGATAATTGTATTATGGTATATAACAGAGTGCCCTTTTTCTTAGGTATATATTAATGATTTTGACTTAATTTAAAAATAATGTTCTTAAGTATGTGTGTATACTACATTTTGTGTGGATCTTCCTATCTTCTAAAAGGGAAAACAGAAAAAGCAAATATGGCCATATTTGATAGTTGAATCTAGGTAAAAGATATATGAATGTTCAATGTATTTATTATTGAACTGCTTTTCTGTAGATCTGAACATTTTCAAAAATGAGAGATTAGACAGAAAAAAAATTTAAAGTCAGTACATAAAAATGATTTCACAATGGTCCTCCTGGTTGTATGAGAATTTCATTCTTTATACTCTGCATCCTATGCATTTCTTTGTCATATCCTGTTGTCTGTCTTCTCATTTATATTTTTAAGGTAAGATCCATTGTGAAGTCTTCTATTTGTTACCCATGTTTTCCTCAGGAAAATTACTTAGTTTAACTTAGTTTCAATTTTTTACTCTGTAAAGTGGTCATAAAAATTGTACAGATGCCCAGGGCCATTTGTGAGGGTTAAATGAAATAATACATATAACTCATCACTGTGCTTGTCTTTAAAACTCTTCAAAAAAGTTAAGGTGCAGACCTTATTGCAAACCTGTTTGTTTTACCGAAGACAATATTTGAACTCACTTTGTTTATTAAGACAATTTTGTTATTGTCCCCATAGGGGCTATTTGGTCTAGGATTGCACAGTGTCTGATTTGGGCACTGCTAATATTGATCTTCCCTTAAAGAAAGGGTTTTGGAAACCTATAGGGCCACTATAAGGCTATAGGGGGAAATCTGCAATACCCCAGATCTGCACTGCTAGAGGGGAAGATACATGAACAACATGAAAAAACAAGGGAAGAAAATGATCCAAACAAATCTAGATTCTATAGTAATAGAATTCAATGACAATATGTTAGAAGAAATGTCAGAAAAGGACTTCAGATTATACATGATTAAGATGATTTGTGACGCAAAGGATGAGATAAGAGAGCAAATGCAGGTAATGAATAATACCAATAAGCTGAAAGAGCACCTGTGGGAAGCAAAATATCATTTCAAAAAAGAGATAGAGATTCTCAATAAGAACCAAAAGGAAATCCTTGAAATGAAGGAGACAATAAACCAAATAAAAAACTCAATGGAAAGAATCACCATCAGACTAGACCACTTGGAAGACAGAACCTCAGACAATGAAGACAAAATATTTAATCTTGAATATAAAGTAGCCCAAACAGAGAAGATGGTAAGAAATCATGAACAGAATCTCCAAGAACTATGGGACATCATGAAAAGACCAAATTTAAGAATTATTGGAAAAAAAAAGAAAAAAAAAAAGAATTATTGGGATTGAGGTAGGCACAGAGATACAAACCAAAGTAATGAACAACCTATTCAATGAAATAATATCAGAAAATTTCCCAAACCTGAAGAATGAAATGGAAAATCAAATACAAGAGGCTTACAGAACATCAAATGCACAGAATCGCAACAGATCCACACCAAGACACATTATAATGAAAATGCCTAACATTCAAAATAAAGATAGGATTTTGAAGGCCACAAGAGAAAAGCATCAGATTACATATAGGGGAAGAAGAATACCGATAGCAGCCGACTTCTCAACCAAGACTCCAAAAGATAGAAGGGCCTGGAACAACATATTTCAAGCTCTGAGAGAACATGGTTTCCAACCAAGAATCCTATACCCAGCAAAACTAACCTTCAGGTTTGAAGATGAAATAAAATCCTTCCATGAAGAACAAAAGTTAAAAGAATTTACAAATAGAAAGCCTGCACTACAGAATGTTCTCAACAAAGTATTCCATGAGGAGGAAATGAAAAACAACAATGGAGGTCAGCAAAGAAGGAACTACCTTAGAGAAAAACCACTCAAAGGAGAAACCAAGCCAACTTCAAAACCAAAAATAAGCCATATGCCTGGGAATACAAATTATTTCTCAATAAGTACACTGAACGTTAAGGGCCTAAACTCATCAATCAAAAGACATAGACTGGCAGAATGGATTAAAAAGAAAGACCCAACAATATGCTGCCTACAAGAGACTCATCTCATAGAAAAAGATATCCATATCCACAGACTAAAGGTGAAAGGATGGTAAAAAACCTACCATGCACATGGACTCAGTAAAAAAGTGGGAGTTTCCATCCTTATATCAGATAAAGTGGACTTCAAGCCAAAGTTAGTCAGAAAGGATAAAGGTGGACATTTCATACTGCTTAAGGGAACCATAAATCAGAAAGACATAACGATAGTAAATATTTATGCCCCGAACAATGGTGCATCCCTATATATCAAACAAATCCTTCTCAATTTCAAGAATCACAAAGAACACAACACAATAATTCTGGGAGACTTTAATGCACCGCTGTCACCACTAGATAGATCTTCCAAACAAAATCCAACCAAAGAAACCATAAAACTCAATAACACATTCAATAACCTAGACTTAATAGATATATATAGAATATTCCATCCATCAAAGAGCAGATACATTTTCTTCTCAGCAGCACATGGAACCTTCTCGAAAATAGACCATATGTTATGCCACAAAGCAGCTCTTATGAAATGCAAAAAAATAGAGATACTGCCTTGTGTTCTATCAGATCATAATGGACTGAGAGTAGGAATCAATGACAAAATAAAAAAAGGAAAATTACTCCAACACTTGGAGACTAAATAATATGCTATAGAATGAAACATGGATAACAAACAACATCAGGGAGGAAATTAAAAAATTCTTAGAGGTCAATGAGAATGATGGTACAACATATCAAAATCTCTGGGACACTATGAAAGTGGTACTAAGAGGAATATTCATTGCATGGAGCGCATTCCATAAAATAATGAAAAGTCAACAACTAAACGACCTAACATTACAGCTCAAAGCCCTAGAAAAAGAAGAACAGAATAACAGCAAAAGTAGTAGAAGATAGGAAATAATTAAAATCAGAGCTGAAATCAATGAAATTGAAACAAAAGAAACTATTCAAAAAATTGACAAAACAAAAAGTTGGTTATTTGAGGAAGAAAGCAAAATAGACACACCCTCAGCCACACTAACAAAGATAAGGAGAGAGAAGACTCAAATTACTAAAATACATAATGCAAAAGGAAATATCACGGCAGACACCACTGAAATACAGAACATAATGTGAAGCTACTTTGAAAATCTGTATTCCAACAAAATAGAAAGTACCGAAGACATTGACAAATTTTTAGAGACATATGCTCCTCCCAAACTGAACCAGGAGGACATACACGATTTAAACAGATCAATATCAAGCAATGAAATAGAAGAAACAAAAATCTACCATCCAAGAAAAGCCCAGGACCAGATGGATTCTCAGCCGAGTTCTACAAGACCTTCAAAGAAGAACTCATTCCAATACTTCTCAACGTATTCCAGGAAATAGAAAAAGAGGGTACCCTACCAAACTCATTCTGTGAAGCTAATATCACCCTCATACCCAAACCAGGAAAAGACACATCAAGGAAAGAAATTTTTAGACCAATATCCTTGGTGAATATAGACGCAAAGATTCTTAACAAAATATTAGCAAACTGTATCCAAAAACATATTAAGATAACCATGCAAAACGATCAAGTGGGGTCCATCCTCCCAAACTCATTCTATGAAGCCAATATCACCTTAATACCTAATCCAGACAGAGACACATCGAGGAAAAAAAATTTCAGACCAATATCCTTAATGAACATCGATGCAAATTTCTCAACAAAATTTTAGCAAATCACATACAAAAACATATTAAAAATATAGTGCACCATGATCAAGTGGGTTTCATCCCAGGGATGCAAGGTTGGTTCAACATCCGGAAATCAATAAATGTAATTCACCTTATCAATAGACTTAAAGTCAAGAATCACATGATTATTTCAATAGATGCAGAAAAAGCATTTGATAAAATACAGTATCACTTCATGCTCAAAACACTAGAAAAAATAGGGATAGTGGGAACATTCCTTAACATTGTAAAGGCCATTCATGCTAAGCTCATGGCTAATATCATTCTAAATGGTGAAAAACTGAAAGCATTCCCCCTAAAAACTGGAACAAGGCAGGGATGCCCTCTTTCACCACTTCTATTCAATATGGTCCTTGAAACTCTAGCCAGAGCAATTAGAGAGACCAAAGAAATTAAAGGGATACGAATAGGAAAAGAAGAACTCAAACTATTCCTCTTTGCTGATGATATGATTATATACTTAGAGGAACCAGGAAATTCCACCAGAAAACTTTTAAAGCTCATAAGTGAATTCAGTAAACTAGCAGGATATAAGATCAATGCACATAAATCTAATGCATTTTTATACATAAGTAATGAATCTTTGGAAAGTATAATCAGGAAAACTACCCCATTCACAATGGCCTCTAAAAAAATAAAATACTTGGGAATCAATCTCACAAAAGAGGTGAAAGTCCTCTACAATGAGAACTACAGCACACTAAAGAAAGAAATCAAAGAAAACCTTAGAAGATGGAAAAATCTCCCATGTTCTTCAATAGGAAGAATTAATATTGTCAAAATGGTCATACTGCCTGAAGTCTGTACAGATTCAATGCAATTCCAATTAAAATCCCAATGACGTACCTTACAGAAATAGAGCAAGCAATTATGAAATTCATCTGGAAGAATAAGAAACCCAGAATAGCTAAAGCAATCCTTAGCAGGAAGAGTGAAGCAGGGGGTATCACAATACCAGATCTTCAACTGTACTACAAAGCAATAGTAACAAAAACAGCATGGTATATGTACCAAAATAGAAAGGTAGAACAATGGTACAGAATATAGGACATGGACACAAACCCAAATAAATACAATTTTCTTATACTAGACAAAGGGGCCAAAAATATGCAATGGAGAAAAGATATGCCCTTCAACAAATGGTGCTGGGAGATTTGGAAATCCATATGCAACAGAATGAAACTAAACCCATATCTCTCACCATGCACGACACTAAACTCAAAATGGATTAAGGACCTCAGAATCAGACCAGAGACCCTGCAAGTTATAGAAGAAAAAGTCGGTCTAGGTCTTCAACATGTTGGCTTAGGACCAGACTTCCTCAACAGGACTCCCATAGCACAAGAAATCAAAGCAAGATTCAATAACTGGGATAGATTCAAACTAAAAACTTTCTCTCAGCAAAGGAAACTATCAGCAATGTGAAGAAAGAGCCTACAGAGTGGGAGAAAATCTTTGCCAATCATACTTCAGATAGTGCACTCATCTCCAGAATCTATAAAGAACTCAAAAAACTCTACACCAAGAATGCAAATAATCCAATCGACAAATGGGCTAAGGAAATGAATAGACACTTCACAGAAGAAGATCTACAAGCAATCAACAATCATATGGAAAAAAGTTCAACATCTCTAGTAATAAGAGAAATGCAAATCAAAACCACCCTACGATTCCATCTCACCCCATTCCATATCATTCTTGATAATGGCGATTATCAAGAATACAAGCAACAACAGGTTTTGGCGAGGATGTGGGGAGAAAGGTACACTCATACATTGCTGTTGGGGCTGCAAATTAGTGCATCCACTCTGGAAAGCAGTGTGGAGATTCCTTAGAAAACTTGGAATGGAACCACCATTTGACCTAGTTATCCCACTCCTTGGCCTATACCCAAAGGACTTAAAATCAGCATACTACAGAGATACAGCCACATCAATGTTCATAGCTGCTCAATTCACAATAGCCAGATTGTGGAACCAAACTAGATGTTCTTCAATTGATGAATGGATAAAGAAACTGTGGTATATATATACAATGGAATATTACTCAGCCATAAAGAATGATAAAATTATGACATTTGCAGGCAAATGGATGAAATTGGAGAATATCATATTAAGTGAGATAAATCAATCTCAAAAATCCAAAAGTCGAATGATATCGCTAATAAGTGGATGAGGACACATAAAGGGGAGAGGAAAGGGTTAGTGTTAGGGTTGGAGTTAGGGTCAGGGAGGGGGCAAGAATGGAGGAAGGAAGGACTGTATAGAGGGAAAAGAGGAGTGGGAGGGGTGGGGGGAAGGGAAAAATAACAGAATGAATCAAACATTACCCTATGTAAATTAATGATTACACAAATGGTATGCCTTTACGCCATGTACAAACAGAGAAACAACATATATCCCATTTGTTTACAATTTTAAAAAAAAGAAAGCTAAAAAAAAAAAAGAAACTGTGGTGTATATATACAATGGAATATTACTCAGCCATAAAGAATGATAAAATTATGGCATTTGCAGGCAAATGGATGAAATTGGAGAATATCATGCTAAGTGAGATAAGCCAATCTCAAAAAACCAAAGGACGAATGATAATGCTAATAAGTGGATGATGACACATAATAGGGGGAGGGAGGGGTTAGTGTTTGGGTTAGAGTTAGGGTTAGGGAGAGGGCAAGAATGGAGGAAGGAAGTACTGTATAGACGAAAAGAGGTATGGGAGGGCTGGGGGGATGGGAAAAAATAACAGAATGTATCAAACAACCATACCCTATGTAAATTTATGATTACACAAATGGTATTCCTTTACGCCATGTACAAACAGAGAAACAACATGTATTCCATTTGTTACAATAAAAAAAAAAGACTGAAGATAGAATGAAGCAAAGTAAATCATTGACTCAATCCTGCTTGGCTGTGTAGCTATTCTCTACAGTCAGATCTCCTCCAGAATTCCCAATTATTATAAAGACTCTTTTTCCAGCCAATGCCTCTGGGTTTTATAGTCTCAACTATGGAAGTATTGTCCTTTGAAATTCTCAATTCCTGCAAGAGAACATAAAATAATTTTGGATGATAGTTTTCATAATAGATATCATTTTTAAAATCATTCTTTTGTAGAATTTAAAGTTGAAGCACATATTCTCCATGTGCTCTTCCTTTATTTAGCTATTATTGTCATTCTGAATACATTTGCTTATTTTTTCTTCCATAGTCCCAGAATAGTAACTTGTGATTCCTTTATTGTATGTAGTTTGTATTTTGTATTTGCAGACTCACAAATCCAAACTGCCTCAGAAAACTGTCATTCTCTTTTGTTTTTTCATTCCCTTAGATACATACTCCCATTTCAATTAGAGTATATATGTTTCTGTATACTCTAGGATATACATAAAGTGCATTTTTTAGAAAAAGAAAGTTCAGGCCCCAAACTGAAACTAAATTATTCAAGCTTTCATTTAACCCTTACAAATTCAATATTTGTTTGTTTCCTCAATCACTGAAAAATTTCACATCTGAACCAATGCTGTGTAAGTGTTCCACAGTCTTCCTTTTTGGTCCTTATGAAGACCAAAGTCATTGTGAAACTAAATACAATCATGTTCTACTTGTCAGAAATACATACGTTCTCAAAAATTTGTAAGTTGGTTTCATTATTGTGAAAACATCACAGAAGAACTTACATAAGCATAGATTATTTAGGCCAGTCACTTGATGTGGCCTCCTGATGCAATCAAGACCCACAATAAACATGAGGCATGTGAGGCTAGTTGGTGTAACATGGCAGTCTGCTTTGCTCCTGAAATACTCAAGGACCTGGGAATTGTACATGAAGTTAAGATAATAATCTGGGATGCTGTAGTCACTGAAGCACATCATCTTCTTAGAAGTATTGATGATCACGAATTTGTAAATACTGACTCTCCCTTCTTCAGGATTTTTCTGCAGTAAATTAGAAGTATTCATGGCAACTTGAGAACTGATTTCATGATTTACAAATAGCCAGTGAACAGTTGAAAAATTTCCTGAAATAAATGCCAATTTAAACAAATGCATACATACACCACCTCCATACATCTCCCAGTACTTGTGCCTCTGTGTAGTTCCTTCCCCTTGAATCTCAGTATCTTTATGACTTGCTTTTGACAAACAGTATACAGATGAAATGGCACTGAATGTCTTTCAATACTAAGTGATAAGTAGCCTTGCATCTACCACCTGGGTGTCTTAGAAGGCTCACTTTGGTGGAACCCAGCAGCCATGTAAGAATTTAGCTTTGGTAGCTGTGACCCAAATACCTGACAATGAGAAAGAATTTTTTTTGGCTCATGGATTCAGAGGTTTCAGCTCCACTGCTTTTGGTTTCAGGCAAGGCAGAAAATCATGGTGGAAGGGTATGGCAGAGGAAAGCTTCTCAGCTCATGGTAGCCAGGAAGCAGGGGTTGGGGGAAGAGGCCCAGGACAAGATAGAGTCCACAAGGGTAACCCCCCCTGAACCCATGATCTGCTTTTCAACCATGTCCCACCTGCCTACAGTTTCTACCACTACCTAGTAATCCAGTCAGCTGTCAATGAATTAATTCATTGATGATGTCAGAACCCTAATGAATGAATCACTTTCCAAAAGATCCACCTCTGGACAATGCTGCATTGGATACCAAGACTTGAACACCTGGGCTTTTTGAGGATATTCTAAATCTTTACTATAAAAACTCCAACTACATTGAGACCACAATACTGTTAGGAAGCCCAACCTAGGCACATGGAAGAAAATATCTAGGATAGAGAAATATTCAAATAGCCCCCAGAAATTCTAGCTATCCCACCTAAAGTTCTAAACATGTGAACAAAGTAGTCACATTAAATTCAGTCTTAGCACTGATCAGATGGCAATCACAAGAAATTCCAAGTGAGAACGTCCCAGCTGAATGAATAAGTCTCAAGAATTTTTGTATATATTGAGACATTGTTCTCAAGAAAACGTACTAAGTCTCTTTCCAGTATAAGTTGTTATTTACCCCATTGTTACTATTGCTGGGTAACAGTCATTTAATTGAGTAAAAATGGGTTAGATCAAAACATACTAGGAAGAGTATAAGTTAGTGTAATATTTTCTGAGTAATTCTGTAATGTATATATAAACCCTTGAAATTTACATAGACTTATAAAGAAATATTCAGACTTACAAAGATTATTGTTAAAGGATGTTACTGTCAGCATTATTCACAAAAGAAAACAAGTTAAATGCTTAAGAAAAAAATAACTGAATTTTGAGAACCACTGTTCTAGATCCTTGCTTCCCAAAGTATGGTCTGTGAACCAGCACAAAGGGGATCACTAGGGATATTGTTATAAATGCAGAATTTTAGGCCTCTCCCTAGACTTAATGAATCAGAACTAATATAACAAAATTCTCAACTGATTCAGATGCACATGAAAACTGAGAAGCACTGGTTCAGATGACATTAATTCCTAATTCAGTGTCTTACTTCCTATAACAAACTTTTTGCTTCCTCAAAAATGTCCAATTAATTACTTCATGGGGTTAAGTTGGTAATCCAATAAAATATTGCAATATGAATCCAGCCTATTACACTGTCACTGAAATGTCACAAACCACAGGTTTACAAATCTATTACATTTAAATTCTTTTTGATTATAGAAAATCACCTTAACCAGTTTGGGCCCTCTCCTTCCTTTGTATTACAGAAATGAATAAATATTAGGAGAGTGGGTATTACAAAACATTAAATATCCACAAAAGAGAGTGTTGGATTTGTCCACATTCAGGTTTATTTTCCTCCCAATTCTTATTAAAGAATTATTTAGTCTAGGAATCCAAAATTGACCATACTCATTTGTCTGCCTAATAATTATTTCTTTTTGACTGCTAATAAAGTTTTCAGCAGTCTCCTTTCAAGTATTCTCTTATTTATTTTACCTATTTCAACCAAAGTATTCATTTAAGTTGTGTGTATGACTATATCTCTGCCATAATTAACATTTTAGCTGTTCATGTTTCCTATATTACCCAGCAAAGTGCTTTATTGGACTCTAGATCAACACAACCAGAATCTCATGAATGGGCTGACATCATTTTTTGTTAATGTTCTACCAGGGATTAATTCTTAAACATGTAGAAAAGTGGACAAATATAGCCTTTCAATTGTTTTTCAATCCATTTATTGTCTTATTATCTTTTTTGCCTTTTTTTGAGGAAGGAGGAGTTATGAGATTTATGATTTTTTTAAAAAACATATTTTATTAAAGGGTGTATATTATTTAATTTTCTGATTAAATAGTAGCAGTAACATTTTATATCATATTGTGCCCACATGGCAACTATTTGTCTATCTGCTATACTTTAAAACTTTACTATGTGAAATAGTTATCTGATCATCAGCATAAATATCACTTAGGGTTTATCAAAAATGGAGAATTTTGGTATACTCCAAATTAGTTCATGAGAATCTCCAGTAATTCATGTGTACATTAAAGTTTGAAAAGCACAGTGTAGCATGCTTTAATGATTTTTAGATCTTTAGTTTGACTCAAAACTACCAAGATTATTTTATAGCATTGAGTACTTATTAAATCCTTAGCATTTTGAAAGAAACTTATTAACTTTTCAAGTAATTTCATTCATAAGGTAACATCAGAGTAAACTGATATATATATATATATATCACATATATATATATATATTATCACAACCTACTTTGTACCATCAGTCTTACTTACTGTTAATGAAGAGATCAAGAATTGATTGAAATTATTGTCTTAAAAGCTCATATAATTATTATTAGAAAGTTTTCAGCTGTACAAGGAGGAGACAATACCAGTTTGGTAGGTGGAACATAATCAGAAAATAGAAATGGAGGTGTCTGAGAAAACACTTGTTTGTCAGATAGAAAAATGAAAGAGGAATCAAGATAGGAGAGTAAGTGGTACTACCAGAGAAGAAAATAAAAATACACTGAATCCCAGGAAACTGTCACAAAAAAATGAGAAAATAGAAACCCTGAATTCCCAGTGTTCTTATTGGACACCTACCAGTGGAGGTGGAATTTCAAAGTACTTAGATAAATTCTACATATGAAACCTGTAACAAATTATAAAAAAGTTTTGGGGGATGGAAGGACAACTAGACTCCAAATAATGATCATGGGACTGATAGAGAAGTACATCTCATTAAAAAGTTCTCAAGGTAACTACCTGCAACATGCAAAATATGTTGAGCTCATTAAAGAATGTTTATAATACTTTAGTCTCCACAGCTATGTAACTGAAAAATGTGAAAAGGTGGGTCTATAGCTCCATAAACATTCTTAGCAGCCACTCAAGACAGCTCCCTTCTCAAAAATCCACTTATTAAACATAAATATATTGAGTAGGAAATATATGCCAGGCATTGTTCTTGGTTTTAGAATATAATAGTGAGCCATATAGGTGTATCTGTGTCAAGAAAAGTCAGAGAAGTCAGGGCATTATAATGAAAGTTTTTTTTTTAATAGAAGCAGTTCATAAGGTTTTGAAATTTTGCCCAGAGGATAATAAAAAAGAAATCCTCAGGCTGTATATTCAGCAGATTTTAACTTCAAGTCCCTTTAGAGTCTAAAACCACCAAACTGATAATCAGGCAGAATAAAGGCTACACTCCCAACATCATCCCTGCCTCAATTGATTTCACTGCCATTCAGTAATTGCCAAACCTGGCTAGGTTGCTTAAGGAGACTCAAAATGTGGGGGTCTCATTCTAGGCATGAATAATAACTGACATGTAACCATATGCAGAGCTGTCACTTTTATAAGTGATTGATGTAATTATTCATTCACTTACTCCCTATGATCACTGTACAAGGTAGTATTACTATTATCCCTTCCTAAAGATTAAAAAAAAAAAAAAACAGTGGTCAGAGAGGTGTAATGATTTGCCCAAGGCCATACTTCTTGTAAATGACGGTCTTTGAATCTAAAGCAGTGCTCTTAACCTCTACACTAAGGTGTGATTGGATTTCAAGAGTAGAATTTTTTGTTACTAAAAACAAATTAACAGGGTTTTCAGCCCACATCTGATTATGATAAAGGTATAGGGATTTGCTAAGGGAATTCATTTTACATCTGAATAAGACTATAGTCAGAATTAGTTCCCAAAATGGAGCCAAGATACAACACATTTGTTCAACTAAGAAATGTCATAAGGCCACTTTTAAGTAGCTGGCCAACACTGTGTTAGTTTTTATGATGTGAAATATACCTGTGACACCTCACATCCATTCACTTTTTCAGAAAATGAGTCTAAAAGTAAACCAAGTTAGAGATCAATGAAGGTGACTGATACTTTTTGGTACTTAATAAGCATACCATTTAAATAGATGATATTGTCAATCGTTACTAACAAGTTGTAGAGTTGGATGTGCATATTGAAACAATTTAAAACTATTTAACTTTAAAACTGAGTATGCGTAAAGACAAGAAAACCCATTTGCCAGTGCCCTCTACCCTCTTCTGGAAGACAAAGGACTTTGAACTTCTCAAAGCAAGAAGTTTACAGCAAACAATACTATCAAATTTTAGACCTTATTCAAGGACAAGAAATGTCAGAAAAATACCTGGATATTTTTTAACAGAAAAAGTAATGTTGAAGATTGGAGGGAGGTATTCCTGGAAGGAGTTGTTAGCAGGTAATTCTAGCTCATCTGCCTTTTAGACATATCAGAAACAACCACTCTACATTTTCTAATCCCTTTGTGCTTTCTAATATATGTTGTTCTGTTACTCATCCTCCCTGCTGCACCAGATTGTTTCCTTCTTCTGAAAAACAGAAAAACTAATGAAATGAAAATATTGTCTGTGGTTTTCATAGAAAATAGAAAAGGAAAAAAGGGACATGTGCAATGTATTTTGTAGCCAACAGAGGGAAAGAGAAACCCTCATAAATGTGGGGTGGGGAGATGTTAAGTCAACAGGTAGAATTTTATCAGGTTTAGTCACTATCAAGCTCTCATATTACCTAACATGAGATAAAATGTTGTATGCACCCATCTGCAGGGAGGGCTTCAAGTATTAAGGGACAAGGAGATTTACCTGATACCTGCACAACCCTCCAATGTCATAAGTCCTTTCAAAGCAAACAGATTCCAAGTCTTCATCCAGGCAGCACTTGACAGAAGAGAGTCCACAGGATTCACTCCCAATCATAGCAATTCTTTTATTGGTCACGTTCTCCACAGGTCTTCACCTGGCTATGGCAATGTCACTTGTCCTAAAAAAAGAATGACAAGAGACAGAAAGCACAAATCTGTCAACAGTTTTTAAGAAAGACAGTTATTCATGACACTCAAATAAATGCTGTAAAAAAAGGTGACTTTCAGAAAGCCAGATTTGGTTTCCCTCTTCAGAAGGAATCTCCTGCACAGGATAGGGCAGCCCTGTTTCCTGCAGGACCCAGAGCTGAGAAGGTCCATAGTGTTATCTTACTGTTTCCAGAAGCATCTGGCTGATTCTTCAGCTGCAATCTGGAAGTCAATCTTATTTTCTGCTGTAATAAAAGAAACATAAACTACAGAAGTACAAACAGCAGCAACAATCGATGGGGAGGAGCTGTTCTGTCCCTCCTCCTTTCAGCCAACACCCCACTCACTCACTGGCAGCAATTCTCCCTCTCTTAATGGGAAGAAAACATTGAGTGGAACTGCTATGGGCAGAAAACAAAAACAAAAAAATCATCTACAACTTCTGTAATTTTCAGCTGCTGTTATAGCAGTGTATTTTACTCCCTCTGGAGACAGAATGGTCCACTAATCTCTTGATTCCCTCCTCTCCACATTCACTTTTAACTTCCTGCTTTTCCCTTAAAGTGACAAACTCCTACTAAAAAAAAAACTGTCAACAACTCCTAAGCAAGCTTGATATAAATGCCAAAATACAGAACACCCGCCTTGCAGGAAATCTGTTCAAACAGGTGATCCTATCCCTTTTTCTCCCTCCTCCCCACCTCATGGACTGGATCTTCAGATCTACACTACTGGTAGAATTTACTTTAAATCCCCATGCATGTTTTAAACTACTTTTAGATGAACTATAGTTGTTTTCATTTCAACTACTTTTAAATATGGTTACAAATAGATCTTTGGCTTGGAGAATTATTTTACTCCATCAGGAAGATGCCTGCCTTAGACTGATATATGATCTGAATTATGTAAAAATATAGGAAGCACACAATGGGAAACACATAATGTCCACATCACCTAATGGGAGAATGAAATAAAAGAGGATCAAATGTAGACTTGTGTGTGTGTGTGCATAAATATGTGTGTATATATATATATATATATATATATATATATACATATATGTATATATATATATATATGTAATAAAAAGGAATGTTTTCACTTTGGTTGGGGTATGAGAGATTGAACCTGGGGCACTTACCTACTGAGCCAAAACCCTTTATTTTTCATTTTGAGACAGGGTCTCACTAAGTTTCTTAGGACCTCAATAATTTTATGAAGCTGGCTTTGAACTTGTGATCCTCCTGCTTCAACACCCTGAGCCACTGGGATTACAGGTGAGTGCCACAGCACTGGGCAGAATGTTTTAACTTTTTGATGTGGTTCTGTCAAAAGTTATTCATCAAAATATACTAATCTTTCAATGGACACGTCAAGATGACCTAGTCAAGTAGTTCTTACTTTAAAAGAGCTGCTATTTAATTTTGCTCTGAATTCTTGTCTCACTTTGCTCCTGCAACACTTCCACTAAAACATTTATTTAACTAGTGTCTGTCCTCACAGATTACCACCAAAAAGAATGCCTTTTGTCACCAAGGACCTTTCCTTCTGTCTAATGCTACTTTCTCCTAGGAAGGTAAAGCAATGTTCTTTTTTTTTTTTTTCAGTTACCTAAATATCCTTTGAGATTTCAGAATAATTAGTTTTCCATTCCATCCCTCTCAAGACCTATGGTAGTGGAAGGGCCAAGGGATACTTAAGAACAGGACATCTCATCTACAACCATCCAGTTTCTATTAAACCATGGTTTGTCAGGTGTTGGAGAACACAGATGGTATTCTTCTGTTAATGAATCACTGGACCACAAGGAGCTACATCTGAATCAGACAGACAAATGCATGCCACCCACGCATACAATTCAAGTTGGGTGCAGTAGCTAGATGGGTTTGGGGTTGTCATCTTTGGGGTAGGAATGAGCATATCAAGAGCAGAATTAACATTAAATTTTAGTGGATAGACAAAAAGCAGACACTGCTAGATACTCAGTAAAATGTTTTCTCCTCCTCTTACAATATAATATATCTCCTTGGAATGGGGCTGCCCAAAGAAGAACTGTATTTTCCTGGTTCTCCTTTAAGCTATGTGTAAATTGATGATCAAGTTATCACCAAGAAACATAATAATAGTAAATGTGAGCAACTTCTGCCTAGCCTGTGAGGATTGTACTATTTTGAAAATATTAATAGAACACAACAAACATAAAAAATGTTCAACATCTCTAGTGATTAGAGAAATACAAATTAAAATGGCATTGAGAGTTCATCTTACTCCTGTCAGAATAATAATTATCAAAAATACAAGAATAAATGTTGTCAAGGATATGGCGAAAACTGTTTACTCATACATTGCTGGGGGGACTGCAAAGTGGTGCAGCCACTCTGGAAAGCAATATGGAGATTCCTCAGTAAATTTGGAATAGAACCACCATTTGACCTAGTTATCCTACTCCTAGGTTTATACCCAAAGGACTTAAAATCAACATACTACGATGACACAGCCACATCAATGTTTATAGCAGCTCGATTTACAATAGCTAAACTATGGAACTAATGTAGATGTCCTTCAACAAATGAATGGATAAAGAAATGTGGTATATATATATATATATATATACAATGGAATATTACTGAGCCATAAAGAAAAATGAAATTATGGCATTTGCAAATAAATGGACAGAAATGGAGACTATCATACTAAATGAAATAAGCCAATCCCAAAACCAAAGGCTGAATATCCTCTCTGATATGCAGATGCTAATGCACAATAAGGTGGGGTAAGGGAAAAATAGAAGTACATTAGATAAAGGAGAATGAAGGAAAGGGGGGAATGAGAATAGGAAAGACAGTAAAATGAATTGAACGTAACTTTCCTATGTTCACATATGAATTCATGACTGGTGTAACTGTCGCTGGCTCTTTGCAGTTCCAAAATCCGTGGATATTTGTCACCGCTTGCAGCAACAACTTGCACGGGTCTTATGGGTGGTGGAGTGGAAACTGAGGCACTTCTATCTTTCTCTTTAGTGAACTGCTTTCTTGCTTGTTTACTTATAGAGGATAGAGGAAATGAGGTTTACTTGCCTTGAGAGGAGAGAGAGAGAGAGAGAGACTTTGCTTATTAGAGAGAGAGACTTTGCTTAAGAGAGAAACTTGCTACACCTTAAAGTCCTACATCCTGTGAACTAAGGGTACGTCTACCTAAGGTGCCCTAGTGATGCGTCTCAGTTCTCCGTTCCGCGATCTGCCTTCCGCCGCTGCCCCTACTCACTGCTGTGTTCTTTCTTCTTTGCTAATGGCTGCTGTGGCGTGTCTTCTCTGGCTACTGTCGCGCCGCATGTCTTCTGCTACTGCTTTTCTCCTGCTAATGGCTGCTGCCTCTGTCTCACTCCACCTACGCTTATATCACCTCCAGGAGGTGGAGAGCAGGGCCATGCCTCTTACGCAAAGATTAGGCGAGTCGCTCGGAGCAGGCAATCAGTACTCGAGAACACATGCACATACATTGTGTGCGTGGACGAGAAAATCACCTGAGTGTGCTTATGTCAATTAACCTCCTCGCTGCTGATGTGATAATTCTCCATCCCAGCGCCGCCAACATGGCACAGCCCCCAACATGTAACTCCACATCATTCACAAGCACAAGGATGGAAAGTTATACTCCATGTATGTATAATATGCCAAAATACATTCTAGTGTCATGTATAACTAAACAGGACAAATAAAATATTAAATTAAAAGAAAAAAGAAAATATTAATAGCAGATAATTTCCCAGATGATAAGTGCAACTCTAGGTGGTGAGGGCCAAACACATGTGCAGGATAGCCATTGAATTAAACAACAGTTACATTTACCCTATTAGCAGAAGACCTAAGGTGGTGAATTAACATGTAAAGGAGATATGGGATTCATAAAGAGGCATGATGGAGAACATAGGCACAACTCCAGTTCCACCTCTACAGGTGATGATATTAAGACATACACATAATGTATACACATACACTTTTTGAAATGATATGAATTAATGTTTACATGGAAGTTTAGGAAAAATTGTAATCACCATGGAACTTATTTGATTTATATAGCTTTCATAGCAGGCAGTAGGAACAATCTAAGCAGGCACAATTAAAACTTCAACTCATACATCATGTTCATAAACATTCCAAAACAAAGCACATGGGTTTTGTCCATTGAGAGACACAGAAAGTCACATGACTAAGGGTCTGGATGCACAATATTCCTAGAGTGGAGAAGACGGAGTGTTGGGAATAAGAATACAATCTACCAAAGTTGGCTATCCATGAACTATAATTGAGTAGATAAAGCACACTCTGTGATTCTGTTTGCTTTCAGAGACCACATTTATGGGTCATGAAAATGAGGAAAACACTATGCCTGTGGACTTCACAAGCTAATGAGATTACCATGGAACCTCAACCCTGAAGGATAACTCCTGATCACTTGAGTCTATACTGGTGAGATGCAGACAGTTGGGTGATCTCCAGATTTATTTCCAGCTACAGTATTTTGGTCTTTTACAATATCCTGGAAATTCAAATTTGTGCTTTGTTTCTTATTTAAAAAATTAAAAGGTGGGACTGGGGTTATGGCTCCCTGGTAGAGCACATGCCTAGCATGTGTGAGGCACTGGGTTCATTTCTCAATACTGCATATAAATAAATGAATTAAAATAAAGGTCTATCAATATCTAAAAAATATTTTTTTAAAAAGTGGTCTATTTACTGTTATCAACAGTGATATGGGACAACTACTATTGTCCTCACTATAAATTACTATGCACCATGGGCCTTTTGGAAGCACTCTCAGATTATTTAAGTCCTCTGAAGTTGAATATTATTATTTTTGAGCATTTTGGGGTATCAAAATGGGAAACTTCCTTGGTTAAATGTTACAACTGTACCTCAGGAATACAGATATATACGCAACAGGTATGTTCATTTTTCAAACCTAAGACCAAGGCTTTGTGAAGTTAGGGTATAAGATGGCTTTGGGTTCTTATCAACCCAGAGGAAGAGGAAGATCACAGAATGTTCTTAGGATTTCAGTGTAAGCTGAATCAGGAGGAACATTTGTCTTTATGCAATTTTACTGCTGAGATAATCTGCTTGTTACATAAAATCTGTCAGAAAAGTTAAACTCCAGGAGTAGTACACTCAAAGGCTTCAGGGACTAGCTAGGTAGATTGCATAAAGGTTTTCCTGCTGAACCAAAAAGAGTGAAATTGCTTGTAACCAACTTGAAAAAAGTATTAAATTAGAACAACAACAACAAAATAAAGCTGGGCACAATGGCACAAGTTTGTCATCATAGCTACTCAGGAGGCTAATGCATGAAGATCACAGTTTGAGGCCAGCCTTGGCAACTTAGCCAGACTAGCCATGCCCCACATAAAATAAAATAAAAAGGAATGGGGATGTAGCACAGTAGGAGAGTGCTTGCCTAACATACATAAAACCTTGGGTTCAATTCCAGTAGTTAAAACAAATGAAATAGGGCAACAAGAACTGCTCTGTCAAACAAAAGACACAGACAAGTTTCAGTGCAAAGCTACCTACAATCTCTGACCTGTGTTCTCAATAATTTTTTTTATTGTAAACAAATGGGATACATGTTGTTTCTCTGTTTGTACATGGCGTAAAGGCATACCATTTGTGTAATCATAAATTTACATAGGGTAATGATGTTTGATTCATTCTGCTATTTTTTCCCTTCCCCCCACCTCTCCCACCCATCTTTTCCCTCTATACAGTCCTTCCTTCCTCCATTCTTGCCCGCCTCCCTAACCCTAACTCTAACCCAAACACTAACCCCTCCCTCCCCACATTATGTGTCCTCATCCACTTATTAGCAATATCATTCGACATTTGGTTCCCTGAGATTGGCCTATCTCACTTAGCATGATATTCTCCAATTTCATCCATTTGCCTGCAAATTCCATAATTTTATCATTATTTATGGCTGAGTAATATCCCATTGTATATACATATACCACAGTTTCTTTATCCATTCATCAATTGAAGGAAATCTAGGTTGGTATCACAGTCTGGCTATTGTGAATTGAGCAGCTATGAATATTGATGTGGCTATATCTCTGTAGTATGCTGATTTTAAGTCCTTTGGGTATAGGCCAAGAAGTGGGATAGCTGGGTCAAATGGTGGTTCCATTCCAAGTTTTCTAAGGAATCTCCACATTGCTTTCCAGAGTAGCTGCACTAATTTTCAGGCCCACCAGCAATGTATGAGTGTACCTTTCTCCCCACATCCTCGCCAACACCTGTTGTTGCTTGTATTCTTGATAATCGCCAATCGAATTGGGGTGAGATGGAATCTTAGGGTGATTTTGATTTGCATTTCTCTTATTACTAGAGATGTTGAACATTTTTCCATATGATTGTTGATTGCTTGTAGATCTTCTGTGAAGTGTCTATTCATTTCCTTAGCCCATTTGTAGACTGGATTATTTGCATTCTTGGTGTAGAGTTTTTTGAGTTCTTTATAGATTCTGGAGATTAGTGCTCTATCTGAAGTATGATTGGCAAAGATTTTCTCCCACTCTGTAGGCTCTTTCTTCGCATTGCTGATAGTTTCCTTTGCTGAGAGAAAGCTTTTTAGTTTGAATCTATCCCAGTTATTGATTCTTGCTTTGATTTCTTGTGCTATGGGAGTCCTGTTGAGGAAGTCTGGTCCTAAGCCGACATGTTGAAGATCTGGACCTACTTTTTCTTCTATAATCTGCAGGGTCTCTGGTCTGATTCCCAGGTCCTTAATCCATTTTGAGTTTAGTTTCATGCATGGTGAGAGATATGGGTTTAGTTTCATTCTGTTGCATATGGATTTCCAATTCTCCCAGCACCATTTGTTGAAGAGCATATCTTTTCTCCATTGCATATTTTTGGCACCTTTGTCTAGTATGAGAAAATTATATTTATTTGGGTTTGTGTCCATGTCCTCTATTCTGTACCATTGATCTACCTTTCTATTTTGGTACCAATACCATGCCGTTTTTGTTATTATTGCTTTGTAGTAGCGTTGAAAATCTGGTATTTCGATACCCCCTGTTTCACTCTTACTGCTAAGGATTGTTTTAGTTATTCTGGGTTTCTTATTCTTCCAGATGAATTTCATAATTGCTTGCTCTATTTCTGTAAGGTACATCATTGGGATTTTAATTGGAAGTGCATTGAATCTGTATAGCACTATAGGTAGTATGGCCATTTTGACAATATTACTTCTTCCTATCCAAGAACATGGAAGATCTTTCCATCTTCTAAGGTTTTCTTTAATTTCTTTCTTTAGTGTACTGTAGTTCTCTTCGTAGAGGTCTTTCACCTCTTTTGTGAGATTGATTCCCAAATATTTTATTTTTTTAAGGCTATTGTGAATGGGGTAGTTTCCTGATTACTCTTTCCAAAGATTCATCACTTATGTATAAAAATGCATTAGATTTATGTGCATTGATCTTATATCCCGCTACTTTACTGAATGCACCTATGAGTTCTAAGAGTTTTCTGGTGGAATTTCTAGGTTCCTCTAAATATATAATCATGCCATCAGTGAATAGGGATATTTTGAGCTTTTCTTTTCCAATAAGTATCCCTTTAATTTCTTTGGTTTGTCTAATTGCTCTGGCTAGAGTCTCAAGAATGATACTGAATAGAAGTGGTGAAAGAGGGCATCCCTGCCTTGTTCCAGTTCTTAGGGGGAATGCTTTCAGTATTTCACCATTTAGAATGATATTGGCCATGGGCTTAGTGTAGATGGCCTTTACAATGTTAAGGAATGTGCCCACTACCCCGATTTTCTCTAGTGTTTTGAGCATGAAGGAATGCTGTATTTTATCAAATGCTTTTTCTGCATCTATTGAAATAATCATATGATTCTTAACTTTTAGTCTGTTGATATGGTGAATGACATTTATTGATTTCCTGATGTTGAACCAACCTTGCATCCCTGGGATGAAACCCACTTGATCATGGGGCACTATCTTTTTAATATGTTTCGTAATGCGATTTGCTAAAATTTTGTTGAGAATTTTTACGTCGATGTTCATTAAGGTTATTGGTCTGAAATTTTCTTTCCTCTAATTGTCTTTGTCTGGTTTAGGTATCAAGGTGATATTGGCTTCACAGAATGAGTTTGGGAGGGTTCCCTCCTCTTCTATTTTATGGAATACTTTGAGAAGTATTGGAATGAGCTCTTCTTTAAACGTTTTGTAGAACTCGGCTGAGAACCCATCTGGTCCCGGACTTTTCTTTGTTCGCAGGCTTTTGATGACTTGTTCTATTTCATTACTTGTAATTGGTCTTTAAATTGTGTATGTCCTCCTCGTTCAGTTTAGGCAATTCATATGTCTCTAGAAACCTGTTGATGTCTTCAAAATTTTCTCTTTTGTTGGAGTATAGATTTTCAAAATAGCTTCTAATTATGTTTTGTATTTCCATCCTGTCTGTTGTGATATTTCCTTGTTCATTCCAAATTTTAGTGATTTGGGTTTTCTCTCGTCTTCTCTTTGTTAGTGTGGCTAAAGGTGTATCAATTTTGTTTAATTTTTCAAAGAACCAACTATTTATTTTGTCAATTTTGTGTATTGTTTCTTTTGTTTCGATTTCATTGATTTCAGCTCTGAGTTTAACTATTTCCTGTCTTCTACTGCTTTTGGTGCTGGTCTGTTCTTCTTTTTCTAGGGCTTTGAGCTGTAGTATTAGGTCATTTATTTGTTGAATTTTCCTTCTTTTATTAAATGCGCTCCATGAAATAAATTTCCCTCTATGTACTGCTTTCATAGTGACCCAGAGATTTTGATATGATGTTTCTTTGTTCTCATTTACCACTAAAATTTTTTTAAATTTCCTTCCTAATATCTTCTGTCATCCATTCATCATATAATAGCATATTGTTTAATCTCCAGGTGTTCGAGTAGTTTGTTTTTTACTCTTTCATTTATTTCTAATTTCAATCCATTATGATCTGATAGAGTACAAGGTAGTGTCTCTATCTTCTTGTATTTGATAACATTACCTTTGTGGCATAATATATGGTCTATTTTAGATAAGGATCCATGTGCTGCGGAGAAGAAAGTGTATTCGCTCTTGGTTGGATGGTATATTCTATAAATGTCCGTTAAGTCTAAATGATTGATTGTGTTATTGAGATCTATGGTTTCTTTGTTCAATTTTTGTCTGGAAGATCTGTCCAGTGGTGAGAGAGTTGTGTTAAAATCACCTAGTATTATTGTGTTATGGTCTATTTGGTTTCTGAAATTGAGAAGGATTTGTTTGACATACATGGATGAGCCACTGTTTGGGGCATAGATGTTTATGATTGTTATGTCTTGCTGATTTATGGTTCCCTTATGCAGTATGTAATGTCCTTTATCCTTTCTGACTAACTTTGGCTTGAAGTCCACATTATCTGAAATGAGGATGGATACTCCAGCTTTTTTGCTGAGTCCATGTGCATGGTATGATTTTCCCCATCCTTTCACCTTTAGTCTATGGGTATCTCTTTCTATGAGGTGAGTCTTTTGCAGGCAACATATTGTTTGATCTTTCTTTTTAATCCAATCTGCCAGTCTATGTCTTTTGATGAGTTCAGGGCATTAATATTCAGGGTTATTTTTGAGATATGATTTGTATTCCTGGTCATCTGGCTAATTTTATTTATTTATTTATTTAGTTTGTCACGACTTGGTTCCTCCTTTATTTGACAATTCCTTTAGGATAATTCCTCCCTTTGCTGATTTGCTTCTTTGTTTTTCATCTCTTCCTCATGGAATATTTTGCTGAGAATGTTCTGTAATGCTGGCTTTCTTATTGTAAATTCTTTTAGCTTTTGTTTATCATGGAAGGATTTTATTTCATCATCAAATTTGAAGGTAAGTTTTGCTGGGTATAAGATTCTTGGTTGGCATCCATTTTTTTTCAGAGCTTGAAAAGTGTTGTTCCAGGCCCTTCTAGCTTTTAGGGTGTGGATTGAAAAATCTGGTGATATGCGTATTGGTTTCCCCCTCAATGTAATTTGGTTATTTTCTCTCACAGCCTTCAAAATTCTGTCTTTATTTTGTATGTTAGGTATTTTCATTATAATGTGCCTTGTTGTGGTCCTGTTGTAATTTGGAGTCCTATAAGCCTCTTGAATTTATTTTCCTTTTCATTCCTCAGATTTCGGAAATTTTTGTTATTATTTCATTTAATAGATTGTTCATTCCTTTGGTTTGTTTCTCTAAGCCTTCCTCAATTACGATGATTCTTAAATTTGTCCTTTTTATGATATCCCATAGTTTTTGTAATTCTGTTCATGATTTCTTACCATCTTCTCTGTTTGTTCAACTTTGTTTTCAAGGTTAAATATTTTGTCTTCAATGTCTGAGGTTCTTTCTTCCAGGTGTTCTATTCTATTGGATATGCTCTCTATGGAGTTCTTACTTTGGTTTATTGTTTCCTTCATTTCAAGGATTTCTGTTTGTTTTTTTTCAATATCTCTAACTCTTTATTGAAATGATTTTTGCTTCCTGCATTTTCTCCTCTAACTGTCGATTGGTGCGATCATTCAATGCCTGCATTTGCTCTTTTATCTCATCATTCAGTGCGTGTGTTTGCTCTTTCATCTCACTGTTTGCTTCCCTGATCATTTTAATTATGTACTTTCTGAACTCCTTTTCTTTCACTTCTTCTGCCATGCTGTCATTGGGTTTTATTGATGTTACATCTAGATTTGTTTGTGGCATTTTCTACCCTTGTTTTCTCATATTGTTCCGGTATCAGTGGACCACTGAGATATTGCAGATTTCCTCTATTGACTTATAATGTCCCTGAAGATTTCTAGTATATCCCCTTTTAGCCTTCAGTAGGCTGAAGTCTTGGAGGATGTTGATAGTGCGGTGCTCCACAAGAAAGCTGCCTCTCTCGGGGTGGAAGACTTCAGGTGTGTTATATTCCCTGCTATTGGGCTTAGGTGCCTCCACTTGTATACCAATGGTCATCCAAAGGGGAACTAGGCTGCAGGCTGAGGCAAGGCCTGTTTGGGCCTGTGTCTCTGGTTTTACTGTTCTTGTGGGTTAACCTCACCCGGCAGGGAAGACTCACCTGGTGGGGAGGTCTCGCTGGTCAGTTCCCCTTCTAGAGGTTCCCCTCAATCTACAGCTACCATCTGGGCTGGGCTGCCTTCCTCTGCAAAGTTCCCAGGGGCCCGGCCCTACCTCCTGGGCCTGGGAGCCTCACCCTTCGCAGACGAGTCTCCTTAGGCTGCCTCTCCTCAAACAATCTGCCCGCAGTCCTGGAAACTTCGCTCTGCCCCTAAGCGTGTCTCTGTGCATCTCTTCCACCAAGAAGCCTCCTAGGTCCTGTGACCCTGCTCTGCACCTAATTGCCTGGCTATGTGGCCCCTCCTCTGAGCAGCCACCTGGAGCCTGGTACAATCGCTCCAAGTCCAAGTGACCCGCCGCACACCTCTTCCTCCAGACAGCCACCCTGTGTTCTAGTGTGGTCACTAGGAGTCCAAGCAACTCACTGTGTGCCTCCCGCCCACTGCCCATAGCCCTGGGCAGTCACTCTGAATCCAAGTGACCCGCCCTGTTTCTCCTCCTCCTCCAGGTAGTCCCATGGGTGTTCAGGAGCAGTCATTCTGAGTCACTCTGAGTCCACGTGACCCGCTGCACGCCTCCTCTGGGCACCCGCCCGGAGCTCTGGTGTGGCCAATCGAGACCAAGCGACTCACCGTGTTGCTCCTCCATGCAGCCCCCTGGTGATCAGGAGCGGTCCCTTTGAGTCCAAACAACTCACCACTCACCTCCTCCTCTGAGCAGCCGCCTGTAGCTCCAATGAAGTCACTGCAAGACCAAGCAACCTGCCTCGCCCCTCCTCCTCCTCCGGGCAGGACCCGACGTTCAGGAGTGGTTGCTCTGAGTACAAACAGCTTGGCGAGCAGCTCCTCCTCTGGCAACCGCCTGTAGCTCTGGTGCAGTTGCTCCCAGTCCAAGCGCCTTGCCACACTGCTTCTCCTCCTCCTGTGTTCAGGAGTGGTCGTTCTGAATCCAAACAGCTCTCCTTGCAGCCCCTCCTCTGGGCTGCCGCCCAGAGCCTCAATGGTTGCTTCGAGTCCCAGCGCTGTGCTGAGTGGCTTCCTCTACGATGCTCCCAGTTGTCCGAGTTCACTGTTCCAGCGTGGGGAGGGGTGTCTCACTGGGCAGCTCTACTTCACAAAGTTCCCTGCATTCCAGGACTATTGTCCCATCCGGGATGCCTCCCCAACGGGAGAGACTCACCCGGCTGCTTGAGTTGGTCCCAAGTCTCTCGATATCCCCTCTTTTGAATCCTGAGTCCTGGAGCAACATGAAATGCAGCCACCCTCTAGTCCGCCATCTTGAAACCCTCTCAATAAATTTTTGATAATATTTTAGTGTGTGCCCTTACCTTTGGTATTGAAAGTGAGTGACAATTCTCAGAGGTGACTGGGCAAGAGTTCTGTAAAGTAATGCACAGTCTTGTTGATATATCTTCTCAGGCTCTTGGGCTCTCCAGGTTTTATATTTACTATATAAATCTGATGCCAAGATATATATTTACATCAAAGTCGAGTGTAGCTTTTCATTGCTTGGGAGAAAGAAAACCCAAATTGCTTTCAACTCAGTGTAGGGCACTGACCTAATCCTAACCTTAGCCCAAAAGTCCAAGTTCATGAATGCAAGAAAAGGTCTGAAACATTTCCCCCTGTGGTCACATCTTTTACTGAAGTTCCATATCTGACTCACTAGATTCTGCCAACTACTATCCTATTTTTAACCCAGTAGACCAAGGACATAGTGATAGCAAATATAACCTGTTCACTAACCTGTGCTTTAATCATTCTTGTTTTGGTTGGGGTTGATGTTAAGATCTATCAAAGCATGATTTGGTTACTGTTAATGTTACTGGGTTGTTGTTGTCAGAGGACATTCCCTTTTGTGGAGGAATAAAACAGAATTAATACAAGCATTATTACTATATAACCTGAGCAATGAATGAAAAAGGAATTGAGCTAGACTTCATTCTGGCAGTTAATACTGACTCACTAGAAAATACTGAACAGGTTTCCTAAACTTTCTGTGCCTTAGTTTGCCCATTTGTTAAATATTCTCTCTTTTCCTCAAGATTATAAAAATCATAGGTCCTATATTTTTTAACTGCTCCAAAGGGCCCTCACTCAATCATCTAACAATACTTTCTCAGTGTTACCTATGGGCCAGACACTGTTCTAGGTACAAATCCAATACATCCTAAAGGTGAATTTATTATCTTCCCTCACTCAAACCAGCTTTTATGTCTTGTAATCCCTCAGTGGTGGCACAAACATCCATATCTCAGGGGAGACACCTGTGGGAGTCTCCCTGGAATCTGTTTCTGTCACCTTTAACCATGTGTTTATTAATGGCCAAATTCTTTCAAGTGCATCTTCACTAATTATTTTTTCTTTCAGTAGAGATTGAACACAGGGCCCCACATATGCTATGTAATTTTTCTACCATTGAGCTACATAGCTTTTTAATTTACATACCTTTTATTTTATTTTACAGTCATTTTTATTTTGAGACAGTGTCACTAAATTGCCCAGGGTTACCCTGAACTTGCCATCCTCGTATCGCAGCCTCCGAAGTGGCTGGAATTACAGGTGTGCTCCATTGCACCCTGCTCTGTCACCAATTTTTAAATATATTTATTATCCCTTACAGATCTTGTCTTAATGACTTTGCCTTTGTGATCCCATCGACCTATACTTTCTTCCTCTTTTTTTGCAATGCTGGCTTCCCATCATTCAGACCTTAATTTGAATGTCATCTTTCTAGCGCTATCCTCTTCAACCCACGCTACTCAGCTGCTACCAAGCCCTATTCTCAATATCATTACCTTCTTAGCACTATTCTACCTGATAATTTATTTTCACTTTCTTTTCTTTTTATATTTATTCATCACTACAATCTGAACTCCACAAGTACAGGGATCTTATCTATTGTGTTCACCTGTGTTCTAAACACTGGGGATATGACCAACTTTATTATCACTCTATTTTATTTATCTGGCAAATATCCAACCCTGGTAAGTCTCAATTCTCTAACTCTTCCCCACCTGCAGCCAACACACACCATGCTGCCTGGTCTCCTGACCATCAACTTCAAGTGGTCCTCACTGCTGCTTGGCAATGGTATCATATTCCTCCTGTCCATTCACTCTCTACTTCCTTAGACAACTATTTCACAACTTTCTGTCCTCAAACCTCCAACACCCCTCCCACACAACCTCACCAGATGACATTCTTATTTCATTTAGACAGTAGAGTCAGGAGAGATCAGGTGCCGTCATCACCAAATTTGTTTTCATACTGTGCCTTTTATTGTCTAGGCCAACCTCTCTACTTGTGCATTAGACCCCACCTCCTCTCACTCAAGAACATTAACCTGCTATCATTAGATTTTATCTCCACTGGATCATTCCCATCAACATTCAATATGCTCTAACATCACCATCTTAAAACCAAATAAACTGCCCTTGACCTGGTAGTTACTGCTGCCAATTTTCTGCTTCCTTTTATACCAAAACTCTTCAAAAGGGGTCAGATGGTCTGTCTCCACCTTCTTTCCTCTCATTCTCTTTATTTAATCAGTCCAGTCAGGCACTGGACCTCTTGCCAAGACCACTAAAAACCATAATGTTGTTCAATTTAGGGCTCATTTTCTATCCTACATTTACTCCACATCTTAATGGCATTTGATACAGACCATCACTCTTGAAAACCTTATTCATTTGGTCTTAGGGATACTATATTCTTAGTTCTCATACTATTTCACTGGCTGTTCCTAGTCTCTTCTGCTGCCTCCTCCTCTCAATTTCTAAATATTAGTTAACCAATGATTAGTCTTTTTTTTTGTTATAGTTCTATTCATTGTCTTGGGAATATTAGAACTTAAGCTCCATCCTAAAATTATGATTTCCTTATTTGTGCTCAGTTCTAACCCTTTCCCTTGAACTCTAGAATAGTCTATCCAGTTAACTATTCAAAACCTGTTCTTGGATCTGTATTACTCTCTTATTATACTTTGTCCAAATTTGAATTTTTTTTCTCAACATGAATTCCTTTTGAAAAAATCTTTTGATACACGTATTTTATAAATTTTAATGGACATAATAATTCTACATATTTATGGGATACAGTGATATTTTGCTATGTGTATAAAGGTGAAATAATCAGATCAGGGTAATTGATTTATTCATCACCTCAAAAATTTATTATTACATTGTGTTAGAAACATTCACTATCCTCTCTACTATTTTGAAATATTCAATTAATTATCATCAACCATAAGAACACCATTGTGCTAGAAAGCATTAGAAGTTATTTCTCCTATCCAGCTGTACCTCTGTGCATTTTAACCATTCTTTCTCCATTCCCCTCTTCTTCTCACTCTTCCTAGACTCTGGTAATCATTATTCTACTCTCCACTTCTATGACATCAACTTTTTCATTTTCCACATTTAAGTGGAAATATGCGATGTTATTTTGTGTATG